>NW_010125232.1:74337-141837 GCF_000699245.1 Pterocles gutturalis
TACAAATCAGGCTAAGTGCAATATTGAGCATGCACAATTACTTAGAATTTATTACTTTTTTCTGCAGTTCCAAAAGTCTAATATTCCACCTACTGCTACGAATCAGACTTAAGCATACGCTGTTGAAATGACATATTCCTAGTGTATCACTGGAATATACCCGCAAACCAGACAAGTTCTACTGTGCTATTGCAACAGCTTCCTTGAACTGTTAGGTTTTATATTTTCAAGGAAGATTTTTAATGATGTAGCATGGATTCACTCTGCTCCAATAATAAATAGAATAATGAATAATCTTTATTGCTTTCTTCTCCTTCAGATAGGTGAGACATTGAGCGAGTTCAAGTGGGGCTGGTTAGGATAGTAATTAACACTTTATCCTTCTGTAGAGAGAAATATAGAGAACTCCTAAATTAAACAACTGAAGCTGAGGCTTTTGTCCCCAGAGGCTTAGTGGTGTGGCTTCATGGTCCTCTGACATTAATTTCAATGTCACTACGAAAAAGGTAGTCTTGCCCCAAGCCATGCATTTCAGTTCTTTCTTTGCATCAGCAATAGCATCTGTCCAGCTTTGCAGTAGGTCTCATCAGCTTGCTCATCCATTTGAAAATTATTTTTTTAAGGGACTTAGGAGGATTAGTTTGCAGGCTGATCACTGAGCTTATCTAATTCATTTTGTAGCCACAGGAATACTTGTACTGGTGAAAAATAGGTATCCAAAACACCTGGTATGGGCAGGAGTCCATCCCTAGCTGTTCGTCCCTATCTGTCTGCTGGGAAATACTCTATTCTCAGAACTATATAATGATATATAGCTGCTCTCCCTCCCCCAGCCCTTATCCCCTCCCCCCGCACTGTAATTGCATGCAATAGTAGATACACTGTGGGTTTCCAGTCTTAAATTTTTGTTTTCTGGGTTTGTGGTCATTTTTGGGTTTTTTTGTTTTGTTTGTTTTACAACAGAAAATAATACATTTAAATAGTTAGTAGTGTAAGTAGAGGTAACATAGACCTGAAAGCAGAAACATGTTAGAAAAAACAAGTAGAAACTGTGAGATTGTAAGGTGGATTTTTTCTACTTGTTTTCCTTTCCAGTCCAGTCATTTCAAGTGCAGACTTTCTGTGTCTGAAAAGAAGCAGTTGCCCTCTCCCACCAGAAGATTCCTTCTGAAACAGAGTGTAGCAGGCAGGCAACCTTTTTCTCCCCCACTCCAACCATAACTGTTTCAGGAAAAAGTAATATGCCAAACATGCATTAAACTGAAAATTTCTACCATGTGTCATTGGGGAGGAATTACACAAACAGGTCTAACAGAAGATACAGAGGCAATACCTATCAGAGAGTATTTTTTAAGTGAAGTGGGAAGCATGAAAGCTGAAATATTTTTAAATTTTACAGATGCAGCAGAATGATTAAGCCCATAAGGAAGAAAACTTGCAATTGCAAGCCTGAATTTACACATTTTGCAACTGTGCATAGATAGTGCAGTGCCCTGTATTTTAGTTTCTGTTGGTAGACATTAGGAGAGAAAAGGGAGTGGGGCTAGAGTCATGGAAACTGTGCATTTGTTAGTGGGAGTCATAGTTAAAATTCCAGAAATTCTGAAAAGCCCACCTTTTTAGTAACATGGGTTGACTTTTCTGTTTTCAAGTTGTTTTTTAATTAGTGCAACAAATATTTGCTATTGCAACAAATTACTGAAATAGCCTACTACATAGGTATATAAAAGCTGCTGTAAGAACTTTTACCTTGTCTTTTCATTGCACTAAATTAATGTTGTAGTAATCTTTTTTTTTTTTGTAACAGCTAATTATTAAAGGAAAATGGTTAGTGATTACGGAATAAATCCCATAGATGTGAGAGTTAATGGCAATATTTATGATATTTTTCTTGAGTTTTTCTCTTTTGCTTTATGATTACCTACGATTAATTGCAGTGGGACTTAACCGCATATAGTCAGGAAAACACACAATCACCCTGTTTACCAGTATGTAACAAATATCTGGTAACATCTGCTTCTGAAGTTTATATCTGATCATCCAGACTTCAGCTGCTTCCCTTGGCACAGGAAAGGGGGAAATCTAGGCAGGAAACGGTAACAAAGAACCTTAGGGTGACCAAAAATAAAATTCCATCTGAGTACATGTTGGAGGAGGGAGTAGTTTGCTATGTGTTTTTCTGCAGTTTTAGGTGTTTTGAATAAATCAGGCTGTCTGACTTTTAAGTTAGATTGCACAGACTTCTTGTGCTGAAAATTTTTTTCATCTGTTATATTGTGTCCTTGCCATTTGTGTTAAACAGCCCTTTCTTTTAAAATGTGGTCGTGTACAACCATTTGCAAAAATTTCCAAAAGGAAAGTAGGTCAGAAGTCGAATCCGTTTAGACCTGCTGCATGATCGTCATTGATACGGTCATATGGCACTTGGATGCTGTGGGAATCCCATTGAGGAGCGGCAGAATTGCCACGCAGGTGGTGGGAAGAGATTAGCACTTTGTGTGCACAAACAGGAAGCAGGGTTTCAAAAGTGGGAAGTGAGTCCTGAGCTGTGATAAACATAATTGCTGCTTCTCCTAGAGCTGCTGAACTCCCATTTATGCTAGTTACCATTAGGATGATGTTGAATATCTGTGGGCCATGTGCTGAAAGAAAATGTGACGGAACAACTGTGTGCATGGCGGTGGCTGCACAGTTTCTTGACACATGAAAGGCTAGATGATTTATTCTCCAAATATTGTATTTGTATTTTTGTAATATAAGGCAAAATAATGGAAGTATCTTGAAAGTACTTTGTATGTAGGGACTTTGTTGCTGTTGTTATATTGGGAGGTGGATAGGAATAGGTTCTACCCCACTGATGTATACAAAAACCATTCTGTCCTGTTATGGTTCTGAAGGTGCTATGTGTCTTTTTATTTGGAGAAATCATATGTTGTGCTTTTGAATTAAAAAATGTTTCTGTATTAAAATATTTTTGTATTTATTCAATGTAAAAATCTAACAATCTCAAATTTCAGTTCTGCTGCACATTGCAAGATAATTGCCATAATCTATTACTCTATTTCTTTATGGACCTCAGTATAAGATAAATTTAGCCAACACCTACTTATGTTAAAAAGCTTTCAATGCAGAACCGGAACAGGAGGGAGTGTTGGCCAGTACTGAGGATATAGCTGTAAGGAGAAGCCAGGTCTTTTGGGGGAAGGTAACTGATTAATTCTTTTCCTTTTTCTGTATAATCAAAAGAAATGTTAAGAGAGCAGCTAGCTGTTAATTGTGCCAAACAAGCTTTTAGAAATTGAGTTCTGAACTGAGTTGCTCACTGCTCATTAAAACCTACACATTATTTGGTAGGTTTTAATATATTGGTTGCATTTTTTTTTTTGTTAAGAAATATATTAACACATTGATGTATGAAGAGGTGGCTATGTATTTCTGGTGTCTTGATTTCAGAAGCAGTTTGGTAATTGAGTTAGTCCTTAATTAGTAGATAACTGATAAATTTGAAGAAATGAACAGGAAGTTCATTAATTGAGGACATTTGATGTTTCAAGTTGCACAGAGAGGTATGAATAGCAGTAAAATCGGAATGTTGGAATTGTAAACATCAGAGTAAACATTCATTATACTTTCAAGGAACTTTTCCTTAAGTTTGACATGAAAATCCAACATCACGGAAATTCTAAAATTATGTCTAATGTTTGAAAAATATTGATTCACTCATAGTAGAATGTTCAAATGCTTTAATTTGATACATAAATCCCTAAAATAAGTTTTAATCTCTGAAGATAGAATAACGTGAGGCTTGATAGGCCTCTAATATTGTTAATGGTGGCATGGTCAGATCTTGAATATTTATTTTAGAGCTAAGGCCTGCTCTTTAGTACATGTGGTTTTGGTTAGGATAGGATGGTTAGGATAGCAGTTCTTGCTCCTAAACAAGAGGGTGGTTTTTATGCAATTTCAGGGAATCATGCTTGCTACGATAATGGTAAGCATTCTGTTTTACTTTACAGACAGCTACTAATGGCTATCATTTCAGAAGAGTGTAAGGAGGAGGATTCCTTTTTTTTTAAATTATGGATGGAGCAGTATCTTGCATTGACTGCTCAGCACTGCCTGTTTAAAGATGCCACTTTTAGTTGCTAGTGGTTTTTCTGACTCTAGCCGTAAGTAACTTTCAGAAACACCTGCCACTTATGTTTGGTCTTACATTTATCAGCACTGATTAGAAAATGGGAGAAGTGTAATAAACACTTATCCAACCTTTCTTCTTAGCATCTAACATGAACAAACCTAACTGAATTGTAGGCACCTGTATTTCCCCTTTAAAGAATGACTGTTGATATTGATTAAAAGCAGTCTTACAACTTATTGTGTTTATTTAACAGGACTAATGAGCCTGTCTGAGCTGATATATTTATGCAAGCACATTGCTAGTTGTACTCTAGTTAACTCTAAGTAACCTAATTCAAATACATGCCAATGTACAGAGTTCCAGTGGATGTCATGTATACTGGGAAAAGAATCCTGTAGGTGTCTCACTAGAGTCT
Source organism: Pterocles gutturalis (assembly GCF_000699245.1). NCBI lineage: Eukaryota > Metazoa > Chordata > Aves > Pterocliformes > Pteroclidae > Pterocles > Pterocles gutturalis. The sequence continues at coordinate 78,891 of NW_010125232.1, forward strand.
TACAGTTAAATGATCTTCCCAAGTTACGAAATGCATATCATTAAGACCCTGTGCACAGAGGATTTTCTTGGCATAGCTGCAGTGGTTAAGAGTGTGATTTCTTTCATGCTCTTAACTACTATTTTTATGTAGTTAAGGCTTTGGTTTGGATACTTAGCAATCTTAAGGATGTTGTTCTTCATGCAAACCATCAAGCTACATGGTTTGTTACCATATCTTAAAAGTAGTCACCATCAGAAAGATAGTCTCAATTATCCTCAAAGATTTTTTTTTATCAGCAACTTAACTGGAATATTAGAATGAAATTTCATTTCCCATACATAAAGGGTATAGTGTATATTTTGAAAAGTTCAGTTACTTTCTTACAGCCATTTTATAGAGAGGAAAAAAACATATAGTTGTTGAGTAAGACACATTTCCGTTTCAATTACATTTTTAGGAGCAGGAGCTTGAAATTTTCCAGATATGTACGTGTAGAAAATGTGTTTTTTTTTCCTTTTAACAATTTGTCCATTATAAATCTTATTTAAAAAAAAAAATAGCATATGGTAATTGAAAACATGTTACTTTGGCTACAAAATTATTGGATTTTTCTGTGATCACACAGAATCACAGAATAGTTGAGGTTGGAAAGGACCTCTAGAGATTATTTAGTCTAAGGCTGCTAATCAAAATAGGGCCAGCTTGAATAGCATCATGTCAGGTTTTGAGAATATCTCCTAACGAAGATAGCAAAAATTCACTGAGCAGCCAGTTCCTGTGTTCTGTCACCCTACACTGGAAAAGCTTTTTCTGATGTTTAAATAGAATTTCCTGTTTCAGCTAGTGCCCACTGCCTCTTGTCCTTTCAGTGGATACAACTAAAAAGAGTCTGGATCCATCTTCTTTATTTCCTCTCACATAGACGATATACTGGTGATACTCTGCCTAATGCAGCTCAGGATGCCATTGGGATGCTTTGCTGCAAGGTTGTATTGCTGGCTCAAGGTCAGTTTGGTGTCCACCAGACCTGCAGGGCCTGTTTACTCCCAGCCTGTACCAATGCATGGGGTTATTTGCCCCTGGGTGCAGGACTTTGCACTGCATTTTGTTGAACTTAGTGAAATTTGTTTCCTCATTTCTCTGTTAATGTTGTGGTTTTAAACCTGGCTGTCAGTAAACACCATGCAGCCGCTTGCTCACCCTTGGGGAGATTAATTTTCCTTCCTCTGACTTTTGATCCTCACCACTGGATCAAGGCAGTATGGAGAGACTATGTGGAGTAAGGCTTATCTGGGGAAGGTGATGTTTAGAAGGAGCTGGGGAGCCTGGGACAGTGCAGTGGAGGATGCAGGATTGCAGGGGATGGAAAAAATTCTGTTATGCAGGAGGACCAGAGAAAGCTCTCAGGACATGGGGACAAGACAGTGAACCTACACTGTGCATTTCCTGAATTCCAGTGCTGAAATACTAAGTTGCTGTGATGGCAACAAAGAGCTATGAAGTCTATGGACAAAACTATGTTTCTTACATGCCCATAGATATGAATGAATAGTAGTCTACTGTCTCTAGTAGTGGCTATTGGAGCTCAAACAATAGATAACTATTTTGTGAACCTGAAAAAGTTGAATTATCTTGATAGTAACCCAGTTTGAGACAAGATGATATAGAAAGAATGACACAACTAGAAAAGGAATTTGAAAAGAAATACAATTATGGAAACTAATTTTTAACTAGGATTTAAGATTCTCTCGTGTTTGCAAAACTAAAATCTTTTCTTTGAAAAAGCATTACCTGTGTTTGCTTTACCATTCTAAAGGAATAAGTTACTTAGTTAATAAAAGGGTTTTACACCCTTTATATAATACCCATACTGAAAGTTCAGTAAATACCTTGAATTTTCTCAGAAAGAGGGACAAGAGAAATAAAAGCTTTTATCTGGTTAAAATTTGTGATGTACTAGCATTAAAAAATAGAAAGTATTGGATTTAACAATTAATAGACATTTAACAGCAAGGGTGAGCTTTCTTTCCATAAAGAATGTATTTTATGTAGTTATGTGCTTAATTATCCAGCAGCTCCCACTTAGTTGTGTGGTGACCTGTTTGTTGAAGACACCAAAATATTAGATAACTGGTTTTCATGTATTGTATTAATATGGTTTCAGTCTATTTATTTTTCCTGGCAGCTAAAATTCAATTTTTAATATACTAATTTTGAAATTATTTCAATGTCTTGAAAATAATTCAAAACATAGCAATTATATAACATAACATGAATACAGTATTTTTTGCAAAGGTAATAAATAATAAACTGAAAAACTTAGGTACTTGACTCATTTAATAAAGCACAAAAAGATTAAAAATATGAGGAAGCTAAATGTGATGACCTTATCCTGTACTTAGCAGTTACGTATATGAAACACAAGTTGGAGATTCCACCTAGAATGTTAATGCAGATGAGACAAAGTCACACGTTGTGTATAGTTAAAATCCTTAACATAGCTGATTAGATGAGTTTTCTTTTATTCTACATTTGAATATGCGTGAATAATGAGCTAAATTGCTAAACATTTGAAAACTAGTAGGTTGATTGGGATTTCTTTTGAGGATCCTTTTGCAATATTAAAATTACTTATTGAAATTTTTAGTTCCATCATGACATCACAACAGTGTGATCCTTTGCTGTATTGAAAAAATGCCTGATAAAGTGGAGAAAGCGAAATGGAGTAAGTGATGTACTCTTCTGTTGAGGCAACATGATTTTGCCACTTGGTCTTTTGTGTCTGACTTTTCGGTTCCTGTTTGGAGTTGTCAGAGGAGTAATTCACCTGACAGACTTTTCCACGTGCTCATCAGTAACCAAAGAAAAGCAGCTTTTACACCTTGATATATTTCCAGATTTATTCAGTTGTGATACCTTTCAAATTGTCTTGGAGAATCTGACTCCTTTCTTTTTTCTGGATACCTGTTTTGAAGAATTTAAAACTTCCTAATAGCTGCTTGGAGTAGTGGGATGTTTTCAGTGTAGCCCAATTAAATGAGCTCAATTTTATTTTAAACCTTTGTCCACATTTGTATTAAGTGGAGCTTCAAACTGAATTATAGTTTGCAGGTTTTGAATTCAAATACTAAATTTCCGGTTTTAAATTAGTCTTTAAAAGTGCTTTTTATCTTTAACAAGGATTTAATGTTTTAGAAACATATTGTTGATGCTACGGGCTCTATCTGATAAGAGTTTGAGAAGGTTAAAGTTTTCTTGTATAATATTCCCTTCATTTTTAATTTTATTAGTTGCCTTTGGAATTGGAACATCTCCCATACATTATTCTCCATCATCTAGTGACAGATATCTAAATAAATCATTTGTATATAATAGTTTCTGCTGCTATTCTCTGCCCCAAGTAGTACTAAGTACATTAAATTTAGTATGACTGGATTCCTTTCACTTGCAAAGTGTCCATGTGGACAATGTATATGTGTCTTCCATTGCACTTAAGAAACTGTAGAGCTAAATGATTTCAGCTTCATTATTTCAAGCAGTTCTTTTTTTGGTGGGACATCTCTTTTGAGCAAGGAAAAAAATGTTCTTGACCATACTGCGAAATAGAGACTGATTCTGGCCTCCCAAAAAGACATTGGGAATAATTGCACTTAAATCATAAAACCAGTTCAGAAAAGATCTTTCCCAGAACCTTAGAATTTTAATAGACATTAAATCATAATGATTCATGATAATCCTCTGTTGATGTAGAAAAGAGCTCTAGTTTAACTAGAAAGTAAATGAGTTTCAACATACGTGAATAATGTATTATTGGCAAAAATTCAGTATGTTTCAGTTCAATATGTATTTTTAGAATGCTTGCATGACTCACTCTACAGTGTACCCTGATGTTGAAGCTTAAAGGTTAGAAACAATTCAGAAGCCCACTGTTTAAAACCTAAGTCTTATTAATCCAAAATTATCATGAGTGTGCTCTGTTTTCTAAAAGAGTATAAAGGTCGTCAGCTCAGCTCCACTGAGACATCGGAAAATAATACTGATTCAAGTAGAACCTTTTCTGTTAAAAACAAAACAAACTCCACAAAGCCACATCTCTAAGAGAGCAATGAAAAAAAAAAATAACAATTTGCTGATTGTTACCACTGTTTACTGTTATTTTTTTCTTGAAGGAAAAAAAAGTATCATTGTTCCTTCAAAAATAAATTAATACCTTGGTTCATTCAAGGAAACTAGGGCATGTATGAGGTCTGTGTTCGTTGTGAATCACTTGAGCATATTGCACTAATCAGATTGCGTTTCTTTAGTTTACTGATGTGTTTTAAAACTACCTGATTGGTTGAATGTCAATAGATGGAGAACTGTAGAATCATACTTTTGTGAAAATGAAGCTATTTTTAGGTGTGTTTAGCTACTGTGTTTTCTTTCAGAGCAGAGCTGCTCAGATACATTTCTGGGAGATCAAGAAGAATAGCCATTGCCATAAATCAGGACAAATATCTTGCTATTAAATATAGGCTTTTATTATTTTAAAACTAAATACAGTTGTACAAAGTTTTGTTTGGTTGTTTGTTTTTTAATTAATCAGTGGCTGTAAAAGCCACTTACGGTTTATATGTTCAACATGAGCAAAAGGCATCACAACAGGAAACACATGCTATAGTAGTTAGTTCACACCTGCTAACTGCTTTGAATAGTCTTGGAGAAAATATCAGACAGGGAATGAATTCATTGTTTAGACCCTTGAAACTCTTTCTACAAAATGTGACCCTTTACAGTCTTTTCTTTGTCAGGACACTACTTAAATTCATCCTGCTTTGAAAAATGACTCTTGTGATGGACATCCTTCCACTTGGTGTAGGAGTGTAAGCATAATGTATATTCACTGATGTTCATTTCACAAGAACACTTTTGAGGTTTAAGCATTTGAAGACTTTTCTTACCCTAACAAAATTCCAGTTTCAGATACATTTCTTGATTTTAGCTCAATAAATTAAGATACTAGGGTTAGTGCTTTCCAAAACTAAAGTAAGAATAAAATAAATAGAAATTAAGAGGTGCTTAGATAAAGGAGGACGGTGAAGTACACAGCAAACTTTGAAAAATATTTCTTAAGTTAAAGGAGTTTTGATAATGGCTTGCATTGTATCTAATGTAAAAAAACTAAAAGAGTAGAAAATAATAAAAAAACCTGACTTGAATGGGATTGTGGAGTATTGCTTCTGTAATTTAGCTTTTGGTTCTGCTTACATACAGAGCTTTTGTGCCACAGTTTTTACTCCCTACTTTCTCAACAAAGTTTTATCTAGTTCTGAATCTTTCCAAAGTTGTCATTCACTCAAGTTTTGTTGATGAGACTTAGCATGTGTCAGACAGACAATAATTTGGATTTTATATTCTTTTCCAGAAAGCTCCAAAGCCTTTGTTATCATATACAAGCATGCCAAAGTCAATGCTCTTGTTTTGTTGGTGTTGAATGTTGATGAATGTTTAAAAGGGTGTAGAGAGGGATCTGACTCAGCTACCTTGGCTAGGTAAACAATAGTAAAAGAATATGAAATTAAAGTTTATCGTATTCGTATATACCAAGCACAGGGTTTTCTTCTAAATGTTTGACAGTAGCCATCTCTGGGTACCAGGTTGGGTAGACCACTAATTTTAACTGCTGTGGTAATTCTTATATTTCTAGTATTTACTCTGATCGTGCATTTATGATGTTTCACATTAAGGCTCTGACAGACATGTGGCCAGGGATTAAAAATCAGACAGCTGAAGCTGTGACTGCCTACAGCTCTGGCGATGGGCTTTTCTGTCTTCAGCACAGGAGCCTGTGATCCACTCACAAATCAACCTCTGAGCTATCACGGGTTTCAGCCCAGCACGTTAAGGTAAACCAGTTCCACTTTTGGTTTATCCTGATATGTCAGGTTGAAAACTGAAGGTTCAGGAGTTCATTTCTAATCTGATCAGATGCCGCTGTTTCAGGGGCAGCAGCATCTGTCAGAAGGGGGTTGCATGCAACTGGGGTAATAGCTGATTTAGCTCTTTAGTCTCCTTCTGCGTGTCTGTCAGGATCTTCAGTGTCTGCACCTACACACAGAGTTATTGGATTTTTGCATTTTATTATTCGTAAACTCACCAATGGTCTGATTATTTCCCGTAATCTGCAAAATGTGAAGCTCTCTTCAGTTTCCGTTTTCATCCACTGTGCTACTTAAAGTAGTAAATACAGATTACCACATCCGCAGCGTAATGATCCATTGCTAACAGCCTGTTTACCAAGAGCTATGATATTGTTTGTACCTAATCAGGACAAAAAAAATATACAGTTTTATGATGGTATATAAGATCTAGTTTTATTCTATTTTGAAAAGTAATTATTTCTGGGATGTTAATTTTCTATTATAACAATCTAGTGAAACCCTCATTCAGAAATGTGTTTCTTAGTTATTTCAGTGAAGTGGTTTTGGTGTTTTAATCTAGAAATGCTGGTGTTAGGACAGAATAGTACGTAGAGGTTAAGATTGATTAAATACTGTGATGAACTGGTATTGCAAATAAACTCAAAAAATAGCCAGCTGTGATTTAATATTGACAGATACTGTATATCATGGCTGAGGACAAGAAACACAATATGAATAAAATTAATAGTATTGAATCAGAATAAGAGGGCTTTGAAAGGAATCCCGGAGCAATAGTCTATATATTTCTGGCAAGTAACCTTATGAAAAGGCAGTTACTAAAAGTGAATGATTTTAGAAAGAACTGTAACTTGACAAACCTGGTTAGATTTTAAAATTCATTCTGGTAAAAATTGTACTCAAATATTTGCTGTATTTCTTAGTATAAACTGTATAGTATTTCAAAGACAATAAGAAAAATAAATATGCTAAGAATCATAATTATTGGTTAATTATTCTTGGTCTGCTTATAATGTAATGTACCAAAGAAACAAAAATATAATTGTGCCTCTCTTTAAAAATTACTGTTACTGTAGCAACAGCTTTAGAAATAATATTTCAAAAGCCATGTTTGATTTAAAAAAACAAACAAAACCAACCAAACAAAAACCCTTTTGGTTAATGAGGCGTAGAAGTATTGCCATCATGTAGATGGGGTATACATTTATGGTAAGACTAGGTAAGTGGTTTTTGTTCCTGGATTATTAAATTTATAAATTTAGGACTTCATGTGGATGCCTACATCTCCTGACAAAGTCAGTGAAAATTGAGGACTGTCAATAACTGGTGGAATTGGATTGTATAGTTTTAATTTTTTTTAAGTAATTTCGTATGATAGGAGAAGCCAAAATTTTGTAAGCTGTTTTACCTAATCCCTGATGATTAACCACATTCAGCATGATAACTCTTCCTCTGAGCCATTTTAATCGCTGTTGTGAGGAAAACTGAACGCATCGGTTCCTGTACAAATGTAACTGCTCTTAAAATCCTGTCTCTAGAGTCTGAGGAAGTTGGAGGAGCAGAACAGTTCTGTTGCATAAATTGATAGTAGTTGCTTTGTTCTTATGTCGTGCTTTTTTTTTTTTTTTCTGGGTAATTATTTTAAAGAGTTTTTTTAACTTACTGTTTTTATGTAAATGCCTATACACTCTTCTCACAATGACAAGGAAGTTCAATAGCTAACTTGATGCTAATACATTTGTACTTGTAAAAAAGTTTATTATTCTCTAAGATATTTACTATTATGTTTTTATTTTCTTAATTTTTAGTGATGTTTAGTCAGCACTGATAACTTTAGGATAATTTAAAAAAGAACCCCAAACTGTTGATTGCAGAGAAGAGTTATTAATTGTCGACTATTACCTAAATTTACTAAATAAGTGTTTCAAAGGATAAGTGATTTGGAACAATGTTATTGATATTAATTGTAAAAAGTTCTGCCTGAAATAATAAATCAATACAGCTGTTTTTTCTCTCCACCATTCTTTGTATTTTTGTTAAATGTGATAAGATGGTGTGTTGTGTGTGTAATATTTGAGATTTAGCACCATGTAAATGTGCATGATATTATAAAAGGTGACAGGCAATTCTCAGTGGAAAAAAACCCCCGGGTTTGTAGTGTTTTTAGTAGACTGATTTTAGTGAGTCTAAATTAATAGCAGGTTTTTTGAAACCTGTGTTTATGCATTCAGCCAGATAGTGTATGACATCTATGGCTAATCTCACCTGCTGCCGTTGCCTGTTCCTTCTCACCTGCTGCTATTGCCTGCTGTTACTTACTTGACTTTCAAAGGAAGCTGAGGTTGGTGGAACACAATTATGAGAAGCAGGTTTTGATTGATTGAGAGATATTTAGTTAGATTTTTTTAGGTAAAACCTCACTTTATTTTGTGAAGTTTGATCTTTATTTTTGAAGAAACAGCTGGATTTTTTTTGCTACTGGGGCTGCTTGTGCTTTAATTTCTGCTTAGTTGGGACATTGGATTAATGAAAAAAAAGTACTTTTTTTAATTAAGGGTTTTCCTTTCTTTTCCTTCCTTGTCTTCCTTCATGTGTGTGTTAATTATTTTTCTTCTGATTAGAGCCCATATTTGCAGACTGGTTGGTAGCAGTGGGTCGCAGTTGTAAATCCATAGATTCATTGTCATAGATTTTTGTAGCCTGCCTGCCTGCTGGTAGTTACCAGCTTAAAATCGTGGAATTGGACAATTTGGAGGAGGTTTCAACAGAAATTAAGATTTTTAAGGAGATATTCTTAGCACTTGTAACGCAATTCTTTCAAAATCAAGGAGCTGTGGTCTTTGAAAGCATTTGATAATCTTTTAACTTCAAACTGCATTTAAATAATAATTGAGAGGTTGTTTTGGTAAGATAAATTACATTGATGCACAAGGTACTGCACTTGTGCAGTTGAAATAATGAGGGTTTCAACTATAAATTACTTTCTTGTCATTACATCAGCTCGCTCCTGGTATTAATAAATGTACGTGATAATACTGATAACATCTGTACTTTAGAATATAGCAAACTGCTTTTTGTGTTTGTATCCTCCCAGACTAAAAAGCTCTGTTTATGCAAGGACTAAGGTGGGAAGCAGTTTTTCACGATTCTTAACCTGCCACACCCGTAGCTCTTCTTCTTTTGTGTCTGACAGCATATTTGCTTCAGTCTTTTCTATGCTTTTCTTAACTGAGACTGGCTTTAACTAGTAGCAGACTTCATTATCTTTTCGACTACTACCTTCTCTGTGTTCTTTTTCTTCACAGGAGCATAAAACACGGCTGAGTCAAGGACCTCATGGGCTGTCATTTAACTATGACCTCTGCTTTCCATCTGCCTTTATTTCAGTTTGAGATGCAAAATTATGAATTGCCTTTTAACTTTTCTCCCTGTTACTTTTGCAAACAGATCTGGGTTTTGTCTGTGTCAAAATTCTTAAAACACCTAGTTTTAGGATTGTCTGATACATGTGTGTAATTAGAGTACATAACACATAAATTGGTATTCTGACAAATCCTGCTGGAGGATTCTGGCAAATCCTGCTGCAAGTAGTAAAGGACTGCCATAGGGAGTTAGTAGTAACATAGATTGTGGCAGAAAGGAAATCCTTTCTAAGAGTAAGTAGTTAGTACTGTCCTACTTGAGTACCTAAGATAGTGTCTCACACCATTCTTTAGAGAAAAATAAAAGAAATTTTAGTCCTAGTTATGGCATCACTGATTTAGATTAGAAGACTCAGAATGTTATTTTGAAGTAGCTGGTGGATAACTAAATCTGAATTTTATTTTAATATGATTTTAATAATTAATGTAGCAATCAATAGAGTATACTTTCACAAAGATGATTGATTGAAGTATCCTTTAATTGCAACCTTTAATTAGAAATGATGGCTCACCACCCTAGCTCTTGTCTATTATATTAATAATTACAAAATTGATTTACTTCCGTTTTAATTTTGACCCACTGGGGAGCTATGTGGCTCAAATTCACATCCTTGCAAATGAAAGTGATTTGTTGACAGAGACAATCTGGTATTGCCTCATGTATATAAGAGCAAAAATATATGCGTGTAAACTATACTTGTTAGTATAATTCTGTTTAATCATGTTCTATCCAATTATTTATTTTAGGTGGAGTAAAAGAGCAGTTACTGGGCTGTTTTGCTTCTATATTTGCCATTTTGTTGTTAGGGTAAATGCTTCTTAGTCAGTGACAGTGGAGCTTCATAGTGGTAGTTGCAAAAATGCCTGGTGGTTGATACAAGAAGACTTAAGATATTAACGTTGTCAAATATGTGTTGGTTTTTTTTACTTCAAGCTCTCTGTACATATGGGTTTTTTTCTTATTGGGCCATTCATATTAAAGATTTAATGAATTTTAGACAGCCCTTTTTTTTTTTTACTTATAAAATACCTTGAGAGGTGTATATGTATCTAAACATATTTATATAAAAATATCTTCTTTCCCCATGGACAAAGAGAGCCTTACATTAATTTTTTTAAAAAAATTTTTGATAGTCCTCCTGTCTTTTCGACATCCATTTGCTTTACTAAACCTCCAAGATCTAAAGAATATAGTGTTATTTTTCTGATGCTGAAAAAAAAACAAAAACCTGTCTGAATCATTTGTGGTGGCTTTGGGGCAAACTGTAGTTCACTCTATTTTTTTCATGCCCTCCAGGTGACCTGTTAAATGAGATACTGTAATGCTGATTAGCAAAGTTAGTGTTATCTTGCATACTCTAAAACATGCTGTAAGCAGAAAAGTTAGTTCTGAATCATGAGGCAAGTGATGTCAGTGAGTATACCAGAATATGGTTAGAATACAGTTTAATTTTATGGTGGAAATGTCTTTTGCATTAAAAGGATACAGAACAAATACATTTCCCAAGTGAAAAACTGATCTCATTGGTGTGTTTTGGTTTTTTTTAATTCTAAAGGTTTATCCTGCTGGATTCTCTGAGGCTTGCCTTTTTTTATCTTGGCTGTTCAGCTATACCATTGCTTAGAACATGTTCCATAAGCATTTGAATAGCAATTGACTTAAAAGATATTATTGCATAATGTGTGGAGCAATTTTGATTATTTCAGTCTTGATTTGCATGCATAGACCCAGGAGCAGAGGAGGATCTTTTTTGGTTACTTTCTGATTGGTTATCATTCTGGAAATCTGAGGTGCACATTTCGTAAGAGCTTTCAATGGCATGCATTATAGGCAGATATGCTTTCAATAGCTGACCAAGATTCAAATTCATGCTCAGGAACAATGACCTCTAATCTTCACTAGCACATGTTACAGTTTCTTGCCAAGTTCTTCATTCTGATAGTAGTTAGGTGATGTTTGACAATTTCCCAAGTGAGCATCAGCCTTGTAGTCATTTAAACGCTACCACTAAAACCACCTTGTAGTGACTGCATCAAAGAAGTGTCTTGAAGGGGTTTCTTTAGATTTGTTTTAGAGCGAACTTGCAAAGAAATGTAATTCTAACAGGACACAATGATAAACTAAAATTGAGGAAGGAAAAGAAAATTTACATCACTGTGAAAGAATTCTGGAGCAGACTGACTTGTATAAATCAGTCTGCAGGATATATGACATTTAAAGTTTCACATCTTAATTTCAATAAAACTGAAATAGCATTTTTTCAGGGTTTATATACATGTGCTTCTACATACACATTGTCAGGAGAAGACAAAGCTGAAGCACAAAGTGCAAGCTTAGCTTTCCTTTTAGATATATGCTGTACAAAATGGTCTTTAGTAATATGAGCAATACCTGCCTGCAAGTAATGGAATAAAATGTTGTGTGTTGCTAAAATCTTGTTGGAGAAGTAAATAATCTTCAATTAACTTAATTTTGAATTGTGTGTGCCAGATGTGACAAATAAGGAAATACAAATCTTGGAGGTATCAAGTACCTAATGCCATCTTCATACTTGTAAATCTCCTTTTATGCTGCCGACATTTTAGTTAGCTGATAGCCAGAAAGCAGTTCTCCTGGTGATTGCTCATCACTCTAAATAAATGTAGAACAAAAAACTCGGTGGTTTTTCTGTCATATTTCTCTCTGGTTTTCACCACCACTGAAGGGCAGAAAAATGAGAGGTTCTTGAGAAATGGACAAGAGTGAAAATTCCTTGTATCCCTACTTCAAAAAGTCTCACCTACCTGATCCTGACCAGCAGCTTAATGCACAATCTTTTCTAATCTGTTCACATTTTATTTGCATTTTACCTCTGTCTGGTGCTACTGAAGAAAGTCCCCAGGGTGTCTGCCAAAGAAAAGGTGAAACTGCATTTGAAAGGAACCTCAGTCTGCTTTGGAAAACTTTAAACTTTTTGCTCTTAGTTCCTTGAGGATCGTTACTGCAGAGTTTCATGTCACTGGCTAGATCTGTGGCGAAAGGAAACTAGAGCTGCTTTTTTTTGTAGGAAGATCCCAAAACCTGGGTGATTATGTCTTTTGGAAGTCTTGCCCTGCTTTAGGAAATAATGCCTTCCAAGGGTAATTTTTTAATAAAGATTAAAAATTTCACTGGGGAAAGGAGGAGGAATGAGGAAGAAAATGTCTTCTATCTTTTGTGCATTTGTAAAGGGCTAATATCTTGTTGATAGTTGTACTGTCCACTAGAGAAGGAACTTTTCTTTAGTACGTCTCTACTCCAGACAAAATATGAAGGAGCTACTAGGAATTAAACAATACAGCTGCTAAACACATAAGGAAACTTATTACCAAGAAACAGAGCCGTGGTAGTGTGATCCTATTTCTGTCATCCATCTGAAAATACTGCTTTCATTGGTATTAACTCATCATCTTGATACTGCCCTGCAAGCTTGCTTGCCAGGCTTTCTGAGGTCTCACCTAATACACCAGAACTTTGGACTTTAGCTGCAGGAAACACCATTTCAGAGAGTTTCTGGACACTTTCATGATCAGCTCTTTACACCCTGGATACTGTCCTAGTCCTACAAAATAGAGTGTCCTATTTAAAAAGGTGACTTGTAGCACAGGTATGCAGCTGTCCCATCATGTAGATTTCATATGTTAAGATCTTTTGCTTTGTTTGTTTATAGCTTTATTGGAAGGCATTTCTATAATACCGGTAAGTAATGCTCCTTTACAATTCTGGTTTGATTCACGGATAGAAGTTTCATTAAAATAAATTCTGCTAGCAGTGTTGAGGTGCACCTGAGCCAATGTAGAATAAAATTTATAATGCCAACCTCAAAAGACTCTTGACTGGGTCATGGTTGATGATATATTCTAATTATGTATGTGAGGAGCAAACATTACAATAGTAATCAAATACTGATACCTAATCTGCAATGCTAACCTGGTGCAAACTCAAGTGGAATGCTATGTAAAATTGGTTTGGTTTGATTTTAAACTTGGAAGAAAGTTAATGAGTAAAAATATTTCTAATAAAAAATAGCACTGATTCTGTTATAATTTAATCATTTTAAGTTCAGGAAAGTGGCTTTTCAAATTTAATCTTAGAACTTCTGTAGCTGCAATGATTGCTTATAAATGAACAGCTGCATCTTCATTGCCACAGGCTTAAATTAAAGTCCCAAAGTCCCACAGGTTTTGAATTCCATAGCACGTTAGCAAGAAACCTACAAATATAGAAAGGCTCATGCTCTAAGACTGAGCACAATACATGTAATATTCATGATTAGTAAGGCAAACAAAATGCAGCCTTACACCAAATGCTGCAGTGAAAGCCACTGTAGAAATAAAAAAGTACAAAATAACAAGGCTTACCATAATCATCAGAATAATGTGATGTATTTTATGCTTAATTTTAATTTAAGAACTTAAATTTTAGATTAAAATGTTTTCCTTTACCTCATTTGTATTTCTTATAACTTAGTAATTCAAGTTAAAATAGCTCCCATTGTTTAAGCTGTTGCTTTTTTTTTTTTCCTCTTTTTTTGTTCAAACATATATAAACACCTTGGTTATTCCTTGCTACTTTTTTTCATCATTTCAATAATTTAATAATATCTGGAACCCTACAGTCTTCTTAGGAGTGGTACAAAAATCTATGAAAAATGCAGTGATGGGGGGAATGATCATGGTTTCATAATTCTGCATCTCAGAATGTAACTGACATGACTGTAATTCAGGGTGATCTTGGTATCAGAATGTAAGCATCATGGCACTCAAAAAATTGCTCAATGTATTTTGAGCAGGAAATGCAAATTCAATGTATGGGAATGAGGTAATCATAAAATTTTCAAATTTTTATTGAAGTAAATATCCATTTTCTACACTTTACACAGTAGTTTAGTATTTGTTTACTAATCAAAAAGTTCAACTCAGAAGCTAGCCTTAAGGAGGGATTAGAAAGAGTTGCAAGAGTCCATTTAAAGACACTTGATTTGTTTCATAAACATGTTTCTAAGGGCACCATTTGTGACTATAAAAAAGGTTTATACATTTAATTGAAAGGCAAAGTTCAAAGTGTACTAGTCCTGGTTTATAAAAAACATACAAAAAGCCTAAATACACAAATGTTGAATTTTGTTGGTTTTTTAATTAATATATGCATATACTGTTGCTTCTGAATAGATCGGATACTGTTTAAGAGGATTTTGAGCAAGAAACTATTTGACTGGCCTCAGCGTTACCTCACCTGATGTTTATGTGAAACAATGTTGAACCCATTGCTAAAATGATTCACGCTTGACAAAGAGGTGAACATCTCTCAGATAATTCAATTCTTACATGCTTTGTAAAGATAAGCATCTGTGGATTGGAGAATGATGCTATGAAGGTCTCCATTAAAGGAAGGCATTAGCTTATGTGTATAAGCTGTCCTCAGAAAATCTACAACTCGGGGAAAAGCTTCAGTCAGAGCCTGTCCCTTCTTACCTTATTAGACACAAAGATGCAAATCTGTAAGGAAACAGGCTTTATTAATTCCAGCTTTGTGAAATTACTTGGATTTTTTTGATGTTTTTGTTGTGATTATGAACTTGTTCTTTTCTCAGGGGTGGGGATAAGAAAAAATTTATCATGCAGGAGTAAACAATCCATGGATTTAGACTGGTTGTGAGAAGATTAAGAAATCTAATTAGGCTATAAAGTTCTTTTTCAAATAGGAAAAACAATTTCCTTGACTTAAACCAAAATAGAAGAATAGGGATTTTGCTGCATTGTTTTTTCCTGTTTCAGGACGTATTAGTCTGTTTTAAGTTATTAGACACCTTTTAAAGTTCTCCTTGTTTATTTAGTGTTGAAATAAATTTGAGAATGAATAGGAATTTTACTCCAATTTCAGGCTGGTTTATTGTTTTTTGTGGAGAGAAACTTAAAACTAGATTTGGAGGAAAACAGGTAGATTTTAAATATAAAAGAATAACATGATTCTGATATACTTGGTCAATAACATTGTTGAGAACAGTACCCTTACAGTCTCTGAGCTGTGAAAGCAGAGGATAAACTCTTAACACTAAAACTTCATTCAGTTAGTGACTTGTTCTGAGTAGGTACAAATTAAAGTTTCAGAAAAGAATGCTTCTTACTAGGCTTTTGCCTTTAAAGTAGTACTTATATGCAATCAATTCTCTGATTTAAAAAATTTGATTCAAAAAGTTGAGCAGTATCTGTTCCTGGGGGGTAGTTTTAATTATGTCTGGGTCAAAATGATCATAATGTGTTAATGACTATTAGTAGGCATTCTGCCTGTGTAAGTTATTTGAATGGTGCGAGTTCTCTTCCCTGTTCTTCAAATTTTTTGTTCCTAATCGATTGTCTTGTTAGACATAATTTATCTCAACCTATATTCAAAGTAGCTTATCTCCCTTGATGTTAAGTTGCATTAGTTCAGAGTTATGGAAAGTTTCAACTGCCGGTTCATTGGGTGTTTATTTTAATACAACACTTTTCACACTGTGAAAATTCCACTTTGTTTAGCTAGTATTTCCTCTGTTTACAGACACCTCAAATATATTCTTGAAAATGCACCTTGTTAGCATTTAGATTTAAATTCATAACCTTAGCAAGCCATCATACTGAAGCTTCTCTACTGGTTAGCATTTTGTAGGTCCTATCTCCAAAATCCAAAGATACACTTTATTTTGCCAAGAAGGAATGTGAGCAAATGGCTAGTGAGTAGCGAGCTATGAAATCTTAGACTCCACAAGTAATTTAAATTTTGAGGGCAAGAAAAAGTCATTATCTTTACTGATGGTAGGTGATATTGGGGAGAAAAAAAGATGGGGCAAGGGACTGCTAGGCTATCCCCTCCTTAGGCATATAAATGCTTTGGAACGTTTTCACACTTATGTTTAGCTTAACGTACATTCCTGCCTTAGGTTAACTTGGCTTTTCTAATGCACGTGAAAAATGATACTTTGTCTGGGCTGATGAAGCCATCTGAATTTCTCACAATAATATTAAAAAAGCATATCAGAGGACTACTGCCCACTCTGCTGCTATTATTTTTGGAGGAAAGAAACCATAAAGTTTGGGGAGTATAAATGCTCCTTAATAATCCAACCCTTGCTGGCCAATCTAATCTTCCTGTAGGAGTGCCTAAGGCTCAAATCCTGTGACAGAAAGTGTGGTACTAAGTGGTATGGTGGGTTTGCAGTGTCTTACTTCAGTAGAATTATTGGGCTCCAGCTACTTTCCTGCAGCAAGGGAGAAGGTCTGCAGTTGGAGGGGAAAAGAAGAGCAGCGGAATGTCTACTGTGCCCTCACTCCTACCCATTCCCAACACGTACACCTGCAATGCTGCCCTCAAAAAAAAGTTATGTGAGCATCCCTGGTTTAGTGTTGGGGAAGGAAACAGACTTAAGATTGTTGAAATCTGGTCCATTCCTGGTATCCAGTTCATACAGGGAATTCGTACAGAATAGGTACTGTTCTTGAATTTTACATTCTTGATTTATAATTCTGCTGCCTTCATGTAAAGACAAACTCTCAGGCAAACAGAGAAAGGAGACAATTTTGTGTGTATCATGTATCAGTAGAGAGTCTGCTTTTTAGAGGTGAACTCAGCTTTTCTCCATGCCTGCTCAGGAGAAGAGCTGGTGCAGTTCTTAATTCTGTGAATTTTATCTTATGTTACTGCACAGCAGGGCCATGGAGGAGTATCTGAGCATCAGCAACTTAGGCAGATGCATTAGAAATTCCAGCCCATGAGGAGGCTCTCTGGAAGAGTAGCAGTGGAAAAACTCTGCTGCCTTGGAGTCATCTGAGATGCAGATGCTTTCCTCCCCACTGACTTCTGAGTTTTTCTAAGCATGATGTTCAGTTTATGGTTTAACATGGAGGGGGCATTTATTCTTTAGGCATTTACATAGCAGTTTTATTTGTAGTGGGTTTATTTATTTCATTTTGTTTTATGCAGGTTGCTTGTGCATTTGGGCACATGTAACTTTAATTCACATTGTTGTAATATTCTCTTTCACAAAGTGAAGGTAAATGTTTACTCAGCCTGCCAGGGAAAGCTTTTTTTTAATTGCAATGTCAGTGTATGATGAGATTTGATCATCCTATTTTAATGTGACATCTCTTATTTTACATTATCAACTGCTTAGTAACCTGACAATCTCTACTGGAGACTGCTTTATGTGGATTTGTGTTAGAAGTCATCATTCTTATTAGCCTATCAAGGTCTATCTAATTTCATATACTAGACAATTGATAGTTGTATGCTAGGTAATCAGGACATTTAAGGATGCTAATGGATTTCTATGCTAGAATGTAGAGAAAATCTTAAACCAGGACCTGTCAGAAAAGTATTTCAGTTTTTAGAAAGGGATTTAAGGGTTTTCTAGTTTTTTTTTTTTTTTTTTTTTTTTTTTAAAGGGTGGGGAGGAGGGAAGAGGTGGGCAAAGGAATAAAAACTCAGTCTTAAAACAGTTTTATGAGTTCGATGTAATGCAACTAAATGTATGACTTTTAATTCTGTCTAGAAGAATCCAGTGGCTTTATCAGCTTAAATTTATCTGCTTAATATGGAACAGAAATGTGGAGAACGAAACCCAGTAGTACATTCAGTAGGTTAGTAGTGCATTCAGTCCAGGTTCTTCTCTTGCAGTCAGATTTATGTTGGAGACTTACTGTCTGTGAAGTTTCAGTGACTTCAGTGGCAATATCCATAGATTTAAGGACCTGATAATGACCTTGTGGAAATTAACACTTTGTATTCATTCCAGATTAATTCTGACACCATTCTGTATCTAAACAGGAATGCTTGACCAACTCTTCAAAAGCAGGGGAAAAAACCCTATTCCTATTCTTCAGCCCTGTTCTTGATCAGTGAAGCTGCACGAGCTAGCTGCCTGGATTTCCTCAAATCCAATCATGTAAACATTGAAATGTGGTAGCATTTGTATAAACATTAAATTGTGGCATTATTCTTTTGAAGGGTTGAAGATGCTTGCAAAATGACTGGCCCATAGCAAAAGTTCCTGTCTGGACCAGCCATAGTGCTGGCAGAAGATCTTTTGTTCACCAAGTTCTGTTTCTGATGGTGAAAGGGTACAGAAACTAAAGAAAAAGCCAGGATTCCTAACCTTCTCTCATTTTTTTAATCTTCTGTGGACTTTTTGTGACAGAACATGCAAAAAATGAATTTCAGCAACTTCTTTAGCTCATTGGTACTGAACTTACCAAGGCCATTATATCTACCTTGACTATTTTAAAGGTAATTTTGTACAATACTAAAAATAGTTCAGCAAATATCTGTGAGGCAGGGATTTTTGAGTGCTTAGGACTAAAGAATATGTAGCTGTGTGTTGGCTATAAAAACAGAAAGAGCAGCTGCCATCCACTGCAAAAAAGTTGTGAAACAGTTTAGCCTACATAACATATATATATATACACACATGCATGTATATATGTTATATATATAAAATATATAACAATATTCTTTTTTGTGGTGGACTTATATGTGAAAAGATATTTGTGAATTTTCATAGAACTGCAGGTGGGTAGAAATGGTTCTGTCATTTGCTTTTGGAGGGAAATCTTTTTGTTGACACCAGTTTACCTCTTACTGCATCAGAATAATTTTACATACTGCCTTATTCCTGCACCCTGGCAATGCTTTTAATGCTGTTATATGGCATTAGTAGTAAATATTATAGCTTTACTATTAAGAGTAATTAAACATTTATGTTGTAGCTGTTTCTGGAAAACAATACAATAGTGAGCCTTTAAGAAGCCTTGTGTCTAATCTCAGGTAATACTCAAGCTGCTGGTGTAGTTAAGGGTGAGAGCATCCTATCTTTTTGGGATGATTCCATCCAAAGGCAGATGGGGTGCATTCTTCATGGACATCCCTGTCTTTCTTAATCAGATACCTTGGACTCAATACATAAATTTTAGAAAGCTAAACTTAGGGGGAGATAAACGCCACTCATAGAAAAAACCAACAGGACATGCTCTGAAAGGGTGACAGCCTGGAAGTCAGGAAGGAGCTAAGGCGACAAAAGTAACCATAGTGTACTGAATGCCTGGGCAATAGTCCCAAACTCTTCCTACCTGCTTTCTGTATAAACTCTGGACTAGAAGTCCACTGCTGAGAGCAATGGATTTAAACATACAGCACTAAAATCTACTATGGACAGAACGTGGATTTGGACTAGCATGTAGTAAAGAGGAAAACAGAAGGAGCAGGACAGCAAAAGGTGTGATTGTGTTTGCCCACTGTGTTTGTATGTCTGTTAAAATGACTGTATCAACATGAGAGACCCTTCTGGTTTTGACGTGACAACATTCTTCCTAGTCTGAAAACATAAGATGTATGCATCCTCTAGTCTTTACTTATATTGCAGGACTGGGATGTAGAATAATTCTTATGATATAGTTGCCATGGTGTCTCTCTTCACATTTTATCTTGCACACTATAGATAATTTCTTGCAGGATCATGATTTAAATTAAAAAGCATTCAACAGTAATAAGCATACTCCTAAAAAAATGTTTCTATGATCACTGTCAATGTTTACTTGCAAGTGTATAAAAAATACTCATAAATATTTTAATAAAATCTCTAATCTAAAGTTTGGGGATAGCTCATTTACCTGAAATTTGGTATTTGCTTCTTCCAAGCAGATACATAGTAATGAATATATTAGGCGATTCGATTTCTTGAGCAACTGGCCATATCTAAGAGGATTTTCCAAAGCTTTTCACAGGCTTTTAAACTATGACTTGGGAAATATTTGGAGAGGAGAAAAACTCCTTTGGTGATTTGAACTGTTATCACTTTAAATTATAAAAAGTATCAGTTCCTACAATTACTCAAAGTATATTTTACCGTTTAAATGGGTAGATTTTTTCCTTTGGTGACTGTATGTGTAGGAGGCACTATTAACTAAGGTTCATATTACTATAGCATAAAAGCTGTAATTGCCATCTGAACATTACTTAACATGAAAAATATTCTTAAGTGGTTTTGTTGATATGAAAATTCATTCCAGTATCTTGGAAAACATGTTATTTTTTTCTTTCTGTTCTGTGGTCCTCTTCCAAAAATAAGGGCAGCCCTTTTTTCTCCAGCAGATTTATCTTGTGGTGATGTTATGTGTGCTTGTTTTTTTTAATGATGTTGAAAGCTTTTGCTTCTCAGAGACCTTCACATTTTCATCAAACTTAGGTACTGGATTTTTATGAGCAGGTCTGTTTATTTAGATGCTTACTGTTCATTGATAGGGGAAAAACAGTAACTGTGCAACATTCCAGGCACCTTAGTAATCTTAAAAATATATTAATAAGTAAATTATTATATTACCATATTAGAAAAGCCTTATAAGCACCATAGTGGCAAACCCATTTCCTTTTCAGAAAGTGTCTATATGAGTCAGAAGCATATGTTACCACTGTTAAGAAGGAAAAAAATGAAGAGAAAAATTTAAACAGATTTCTGTTAGCAGAGAATGTTATGTAATTTGGGGACCCTAACTCATCTGATTTTTTTTTTTTTTATAGATAGAAGTGCACGTAGTAATTAATAAATTTAAACATTTTGTCTTTTGTTTAAATTCTACATTTTGTATTCCAATTGTTTTCTTTTTCATTATTTTGTTCTTCAGAGGACAGACACTTAGAGGAAATGTGTTCACTTTCCAACTTTAGGAAACTGAGGATGAGAAGATGACAGTTTAGCCTATGTACTGAAAAATTTCGGAGGTGGAATGAAAAATTAATAGGGGTTTGTTTCCCTAAGTACTATTTTGGGGAATTTCTTCTCTGACATATAACTTAATAGCAGCAAAATGTAAAAATTTTTGATCTCTTTCTAATGGCTTTTACAGTTCTAGAGCTTTTAGTTTCCAGAACCATGCTTTCCGAAAGCATAATTAGGCTGTGCTCACTTTCATTGCAGCCCTTTGGCATTGATTTGTACACATATTTTCTCTCTGATTGTTTAGCATCTAGGTAACACTCCTTCATAAAAACTTAGCAAGACAAAATCTCTTGTCTTTGCCTTTGGTTTTGGGGAAATTTACCAGATTTTACAGTGGAATCTACAGATTTTTTTTATGAATAACTCTTAAACAAAGAAAAGTAGTTATAATCCTTGTTTCCTGTCTTACACATAACAGTATAATAATAATAATCAGTAATTCCTCATCTCTCTTTATACCATTTAATTTTTGGGAAATAATCATCAAATCCTTAGCTACTATCCAACAAAATGGTTTATATTAAAGAGATTGTTTGCTTTATAAGATGATTCATCATCCCTTCTAAGCCTTTACTAATTATGAGGTTTGAGGTTTTTTCCTTTTATTTAAATATTTTTAATTTCCTAGGTTTCTCTCTCACATGAGAATAATCCATTTCTTCAGACTCCTATGTTAGACCTGTAATCATGTAATTCACTCTTGTGACCAGAGTACAATGGACTGTAAACTCGAAGTTTTCGTATAATTCTGAGAACTCACACGTTTTATACATTTTACTGAATTTTTAAACCTGATTTATTTTAATATCTGAATTATGTTGAAGGGATCACTTAATCAATTAAAGTAAAGCAAATTGATATATATGTGTGTATGAATACGTATATGTACATATATGTGCATGGCTATCCGTATGCCATGCCTAAAAGACATGTTATCAATATGAGTTCAGCAGTCAGTTTCTTCTGCCGAGGCTAGTAAGGCTTCCTATGAACACCTGATAAAACAATATTAGAGGACTGACATTAGAGGACCCCAAGTTCTAACATGTTTTTTTGCAGATTTCAGCAAAGCATGTGCATAGGTGCACATGCTTGGTAATAATCACATCTATTAAAGTGTTTCAAGAAATAGACCACTTATTCTGACTTTCTGCTTTTATTAGATGCTTGACTCATGTAAGTATAATGTAGATGCAAAAAATATTAATAGTAAGAATTTTTGGAGCAGTAATTGCAGATGAAACTTTAAAGGGAACAGTTTATTTCCCCCTGAAAGAAGAATAGAGCTTTAGTGAAGCTAAATGCATCCAATCAGTAATCTTGACATTTAAAATCAAAGTTAAGGATGCTCTGATTTTGTAACAGCAATATGAAGAAGATTCTTACAGGGCAATATTTGTTTCCTTTCAATTTCATAGATTCCCTTCAATATATTCTTCTTTTATTCATCTATTTTAATTGTTATTAAAGTTGATATTTTAATTTTTAGTCTGGGAACGTTAAGTTTTACTCCCTAGTTGTGTAAACTGTTCCAAAATTATTTTGTCTGGATGAAAACAAATGCAGAACATCAGTGTCCTAGAATTGCCACTAGCCCTTATTTCCCCTTTCAGTTTGGGAAGTGTAGTAGATCATGAAGCTTTGCATTAAGAGAGAGGCATCTTTGTCTGTGATGAATATGGGAGAAGGCTTTATATTAAGAACAATTAATTCTCTCTCAAGAAACAATGGTGACAGAACAGGAGGGAGAAAGGGCCAAAGGAGAAAACTGTCTTGTTGAGATTTCTGTGACACATTGCACGTGTGTGATGTTCTTCTGTGTCCCATTTGAGGTTGTGTACATTTTGCCATTTATATGACAAAGGCTTTTCATGTCTGTTTAAGACATTGTGAAATACTGATAATGCATTTGAGTATAACACATTTTTATTGTCTGTCTTTCATTTGCTGAGGTTTTATGGAAGTGTAGAGAGGAAATGTTATATGCAAGGAAGAGTTTATCTGATTTTCTTGTTAAGCGTGTTATTGACAGTTTTTACATTGCTTGGGAATGATCTCAAAGCACAGTCCTATTTTACCAAGAGCTTTCGCAAGATCAGTTTTAGGCTGAAGCAGTTGCTGGCCATGTTACATAGAAACACACTCTACAAGCCATTTGATCATGAGTCAGAAAAATAAACATATGGGATGTTAGAGTTACTGACTGCTGTACCATGGTTTATCAAATAAAAAGCTTAATACAAATCAACTGATGAGAGATTGTTGTGCAGCCTTTCATTTAGTTAGGGTTTTAGCTTTGGCTCCTCTGTCAGGTTTTTCCTTTCAGTGTCAAAAAAATTGGCATGGTACACTGGAAAAATATAAGGAGATTTAATTAGTGGATGTATTGGGATTACCCTGTGCTGGTAATGCATTGTGCTTTTTAGGTTTTCAAATGCTCTTTAAGATTAATGTAAAAGCCCAATGATAAGTGTATAGAGTCATATAAATGCCAGGCAGTAATTTCTGAAAGGTACAGTGTGTTCCCCAATTTTGATGAAGATACATAAAATACAGAAATAGGTTTAACATTTAGTGAGTGTTTCTGTGAATGCAGTAGAACTCTTAAACGTTGAATCACAGTCTTTAAACAAACAGTTTAAAGTTTAATGGCAACTATATAGAGATGTATGCCTGTTAAGTACAGAAATAAGAACATTGAAAGCGCCAGCATCCTTTATCCTATTGCATCTTCTAGCATTCATTCTAATGGTTGTTTTAAAAGCCGTATTGGTTGTCTAAAAAGTAAATAAAAACCTTCTCAAGAGATAAAGCTGCCTGTTGCTTTGAAGTTTCACAACTGCATTTAAAATATTCTGGATAAAATTAGTGCGATGTGGTTGCTAAGGATATTTGCCAGAAGTAAAGTTTTAGGTAGTTAAAGGAGGTGGAAGAAAAAATGAATGATTAAAACAAAGTTACTGCAAGCTGTTTAGGTTTTAGGCCTAACTAGCTTATTGGATTTCAAACCAGATTTTTATTTGCTTACTTTTAAATTGCCTGATGACTGCTAATGGTTTCATCCTTCCCCCCCTCATCGAACTGCAGAGAAAAAGAGTGTTTTATGTGTTATGATATCTGTTTTCATATTAAAAAACTAAGCACAAAAAAATTCCCCATAAAAGCTAAACAAAACAAAAAACTAAGATTTATTTTTTCTCCATTAGTTTTAAAAATATATTTTTGGTGAAACGTACAGGCAGGCTTTTTTGTGCAATTACCTTCTACCTCTTTTTTTTGATAAGAAAAAGTTAAAACATATATGTACAAATTGAATTTTAATTCTGATATAAGAGGAAATAAACCACATTTTCCTTGCTGAAAAGTAGAGCACGTACAAATACCGAGTAATTTACTCAGTAATTTTTAGAAAAAGTAAATATGAAATGATTGTAGCAACAGCATCAGCAGCATGTATTTAGATATTGGTTTTCCTGTTTTGTAATCACAAAAAAACTTTTGTCATGGACTTTAGTATTATTGAACATACATAAAAATGTTTTGTTTTCTTGAATGTACAGAGATGATGACCACCTGTTCTACACTTGGTCATTTTCTGTGGCAGAATTATTCTTTTGTATATGTTTTATCTCTTCTTATGTAAAAGACAATGGTCAATACATGATCCTAACTCCAATTTGAATTGTAAATAATTAAAAAAATAGAATAATTTTATATCTACTACGTTTCCACAAAAATAAAGGCACAGATTATTTGGTGCTTCGGCTTTCTCTAAGGCAGCTATTTAAAAAAATGAGATCTGAATTTTAAATAAATCTTGAAAATCATGACAAAAAGTATGCATATAGATAACTGAGCTTTTGTTCATAAAAATGTGGAAAAAATGAGTGGATATAACTGCTAAACAACTAAAAATTATAAATATCTGAGTTTACTTTAGACACTAATGGAGCACAAAAGCTTTTAAAATTACAGAAATTTCACCAACTTTAGTGATTCTTAGGCTTATTTTTGTTATACAGGTTGGTCATATAGCTGGCAGTTTTCCCTTGGTGTGACTCTTGTAAATTATTATAGTCTGTTATCAGGGTGAAAAGCTATTAGAGTTGCGTGAAGTAATACAACAGCATCACTTCAGAAGATTCAAGCAAATCCCAACTGTACACATATACAACTTCTCCACGCTTTTTTTTTTTACTTCTTTTTGTTGACATAACCCTTGAAGAAAATGTGCTACTATTGTGATGCACTTTACTGTATCTTACTCTATGTGAAATGTGCTTTTGCACAGTTGTATTTCTTTGTGGAACAGTGATTTCCCTTTAGTGCATCCTGGTTTGTACGTACTGAAATGTAGTGTGTTCGGGCTGTAGCATGACATAAAGTGTATTTTTATTATAGTGCGCCTTCTAAAATAACACAGATTGTAGGATACTTTTTAGTCAGTTAGTGTCAAGTTTAATGATATTCCCATTTAGCATCGACTGTTTTCCTTTCAAATGTTTTGACAGTAGTCATCCCTGTTAAGTGCTTTCGGTATGAGGCTCCGGTAGTTCGGCCGTAACCTGATCGGTGTTTTGTTTCAGTGTGTTGTCTGCTGACCCAGAGAACACTTGCATTAGCTGCATTGATCAATCCACAGCACATCTCATCATTTAGGAGACAATTAATACTGCGGCATAAAGACTCCCCAGAGCATTTTCTCAGAGCTGGATTGCTTTACACAGAAACCACAGGAGTTGTTTGCAAAAGGGGGAGGAAGCCAAGTAGGAAGAAAAACACTGAGAAAGCTTTCTCTAGGAACCAAGTCTCGTTTTCTGTGGTGCCTTCCACTTTGTTGTGGTTTAGCTGGAACCAGGGCACACTTATGTCATTTAAACTCCCTTTTTTTGACAGAGTGTTTTGGGAAGAAAATAATTAGCTGTATTTTGAAGTTGATTTGTTGAAAGACACTATAACAGGTAATATAAATGTACTAAAAAAAACTTGCTCTTGATAAACATGAATTTGATTGTGATACTTATATAACTTGCTGTTAAGAGTGTAATCATTCTAATTTTGTATTTTATCTCAAGGTTTATTAAACTGACAGTTTTTGAAACACTGATGTGTTGTGATCCTAATTTTAATTACTTTTTAAATAACATATTTTAATAGAGAAATAAAAAAGTTTATTTCTCATTCTATCAGTTTTGCTCTAGAGCTTCTTCCACGAAGTTGAATTTCAGTGTTACCTGGTACTGTTTCTTAAGAAAAAAGTCTTTGAAAGACTTTTTTTTTTTTTTTTTTTTTTTTTTAATACGTTAAGTTAATGAGCAGGCAAGGCTCTTAGTGTGACGTTTCATCTTTAGGTAATGAAATATTTAGTCTTTAGAGATCATTCACAGGAGCAGATGAGAAGCATTTACTAATAATACCAATTTTTTTCTTGCAGGTGACTAAGGTTACTGTACTATTATTCTCTGTTAAAACTATGTTGCAGTGTTGTGAAGAACATATGTTAAGATGACTTGATAGCAATAGATATTACTAAAGATGAAACTGATAGGAAGGGAAGTTTAGGGAGGAGGTTACTTACCTCCCTGGTACATTTCTCTAATCTCTGTATTGCCTGTGATTCTGTGCAGATTGTGCAATGATAATGTGGCCAACTAACACATTGTGAACTTCAGAAATAATTGCAAACTTGTTAGCATTTACCACATCATTACATTGTAATTTTCGTTTATTTAGGTATAGTGAATGAATTTTTCGTCAGAAAAGATTCGCATGTGATGGTGTCAATCATATTTATGAGAAATACACCAATGACAAAAATTGTATTTATTTTTGTGCTAATTCCATGGCTCATATTTGTTATTTTGCTTCCTCTCCTGTAATCTTGAAGCAAAACTCACACTGGCACTGAGCAGGGATATGTATCTGGCATATGTTTGCATGGCAGTATTATTATGTTTTCAGGAATACACTAATATAATGGTAATTAGTGTTATAATTTTCTTCTGTTAGTAAAACTGCCCTACTGGTATTTGAAGGTAAAAACATGGTGATGAAAAATCATTAATATTAGTATGTTGGAAATGTACAGAATGTGATTGTGGAAGTATGTACTACCTGTTCAAATTTCAAAGCAGTTTTACTTGGACATCTACATTGTCTTTTTTTTTTGGTAGTTCTGCAGAACAAAATTGGAAACTACAATACTCTGGTTTAAGTTTCGTTTTTCCAACTCCTGTTAGATCTTGTTTTTCAAGTGAAAACTGATCGTGTGGAACCTATTGAAGTGGTTTGATATGTGGAATAGAGAATGCGGTTTGTTTCAGTGCAGTCGTACTTGTATTCTTAGGATCGATACTGGGTTTTTCATATTCTTTGTCTACTGAGGATGTATCAAGCTGCAACCCAATATGTAAAAAAAACCCCTTTTTTGGTATACAGTAAATCATCTAAATGCTATACAATATCATCTAAAACCACTCTAGTAAAAAAAAAAAATATTCCACAATTCTGAATCCATCTTTAGCTATCCTGTAAGTGTTTTTAATTAAGAAATCAAAGAAATAAGGACTGGTGTGTTTTTTGTGACACAGAAAGCACAATTTCAGTTTGGAAAAGGGTTATGTGGCACTGCAGGTTTTGTCTAAGCCTTTCTCGAGAATTATAACTAGTTATTTAGTGTTTGGTGGTAATCTGCATAGAATTGCAAATTCTATGAGGTAGTATACAAAAGACAAGCTAAAAAAGGCACATCAGACTGTCTTTCTCCAGGCTACATGGATAGGCAAGTAATTATAATGAGTCAATGAAATTAAAGATGAAAGTAAGTAATGGTGATATAAGGGAGAGTGAGTAACAGCCAATACAAGAAAAACAACATGCTGCAGATTAGAGGGAACAGTTAAAAGAAATGATAGAGCAGAATGGTTAAAACTGAGAAACAGGCAAAACTAAGTGACGAGAAACAGAGGGTTACACTTGGGGAATTAGGAATATGTTCAAGGCTTGCTTTTCTTAAGCATCCCTCCTATATTTACAAATGAGTGTGATGGGAAAGTGTCACCTCCTCTGCTTCATTGCCACCGAAGGCAATGTATTCTTACACATAGAATAAATATGTATTTCCCCTGTCAGACCTATTTGACATGCATGTAGTGACCTTAGAACATGGGTGCTTAGAAGGTAGCCGTGTAATCTAGATATCCTACATGAATGTTATGCAGCATAACTGTAGACAGAAGTTCTTGAAATGTAATTTGTGGGGTATTGACTACTTATTTGATACAAGCTTTCATAATTTCCAACTGCTAAATCACATTAAAGACAGCTTAAACTCAGTGTATTCAGTAAATAATTGCAGTTATTGCAGGAATGTTGTACAGTAGAAAGGTTATAAAAGACCAAGTGGATACTCAAATGTCAGTGGGCCTTGAAAGGTCTTGCCGTAACAACTTGAAGCTGTTTAAAACATCAGTGTAATAATGTTTACACTAATAAAAAGTCTACACTAAATGAATGTATTTGCAGTTCAAGTGTTCATTGCAAAAGTTTATTCCATGTGCCTCTATAATACTGGCTATTGTGTTCACCCATATGTTACCTAGAAGTTGCACAATATTTTGGAGTAGTCTAGAACTAGGCCAAAATAATTTAAAAGACGTGATTTGCACATACTTATCATATTTGCTAATATTTCCAACAAAACCTAGTGATTTTGTTGTGTGCGTTTTTTTCGTTTGTTTGCTTGTTTTCCTTCTGTTTTATGTTATCTAGATTGTCTTGGAAAGTTATGTGTTTTTAGGATCTACACAAATATGCATTGTTTAAAACATCTTCAGATCGTCAGTGTGTTATCTTTTGGAAATCTCTCATTTGTATGTTTACAGAGGTATTACTAGTTGGGTTTGCGAGGTTGCTTTTGAGTGCCATCTTTATGCCATAATTGAAGCAGTTAGTGGGATCTTGAAGAATCCACTTTGTTCAGATCAACTTTTGGTATTTGCAGGTACTACAGAGCGGGTGTGTCTGATCCAGGGAACAGTTGAAGCGCTAAATGCAGTTCATGGCTTCATTGCAGAGAAGATCCGAGAAATGCCTCAAAATGTGGCCAAGACAGAGCCTGTCAGCATTCTACAGCCTCAGACCACTGTTAATCCAGACCGCATCAAACAAGTGAGTTTTTGGTTGGGAATAGAGAGTCACAGCAGCTTCTTAGAAGTCTTAAAACTTTAAGGCTGCACGGGGTCAACATAAAATGGTCTTTAAGAAAATGTTATTTTACCCTTTAGTAATTTGATGGTCCCCTTTTTCTTTGTACTTACGTGTTCCATGTTTCTCAGCAGTTCTTTTAGACAGTGTTTTATGAGTTTCAGTGCCTTGCTCTAATGTGTTTCTTTCATAAACTTTTCTTTACTGTATAAGGTGATAGATAATACACTCCTAGGTTTTAGTTAAAGATCACTGAATTTTAACCTGAAATGATGATCCTCTTTGTAAATCTTTACCGTTACTAAAAGTCACAGATTAACTGAATGTTTCCTACTTTTATGTATATAAAATAAAACCAAAAATGTTAAGTGCTTTTTAGATCCTATACTAGTTACTTCAAAATCTTATCTGTAAAAACTAGAACATATAAAGATAATTTACTTGGGATGTTTTCCACAATTTCATTTTATTTTATATTTGGCATCTTTTTGCCTGTTTTACACTGACATCTTTCAAAATCTGAGCAATGCAAAATATATTTGCAAGGTATTATTGGTATAGTATTCTTTAGTTCATTACATTTTTCCAGAACAATTTTATTAAAAAAAAAAAAAAATTGCCCTGAAAGGAGAAAGTGAAATATGTGTCATACAAGATTTTAAATTATTTTCCATTGTATCGAATAAGAAAAAGATGAAGAAAGAAATGAGTGAATATCAGTAAATTTTTTTCTTGTCTCTCTGTCCTATATAGGATAGATTTTAGTTTCTCACCTGCCCTATATGGGAAAACATTGTTTCGTCCTTCTATATTAGCAAAATAGTGTCCTATAAAGTAGTTTGGTAACTGTATGCAATTACTTTTTCTTTGTATATAGTGACATACACAGAATGCTTGTATGAAGGTGTGTTTGAACAGGATACATTTGGAGTGATCGGACTGCTTTAGATGGATGAAACTGTGCATAAGCCATTGTATATGATTTCAAATATTTACTCCTATATTTTTTCTGTATGTGCAATACTTTTGCATAAAAATGCTCTAGATAATTTTAAAGACAATACTAAAAGGAAAAACCCCGGTTTTATAGGATTAGTTTCTCAATTATTAGGCATGAAAATGATTCTTCCTGAGATATAGAGAAAAAGCTGAAGATATCAGTATTTTGAATGGCTTGTCTGCTTATAAAATGTTAGATTTCATGCCAATTCTTAACCCAATGGGAAATTAGTTTTCTGTATTACAATGAAAAGCATTTTTCCCCTTTGCAATTAAATGAAGCTAATTTTTAGGTAAGTCAGTAAGGTCCTGAAAAATTAGATTATGGAATTGTTTAGTGACATGCCTAAATATTTCCTGTCTTGTATCAGAAGTTGATATAAATTTTCCAAAATACTTCTCCAGACAACTTATTTGTAAAGTTGTTGAGGTTTATTTTTTTTAGTTTGATTTTTTTTTTTTCAGTTTGGTTGGTTGGTTTGGGGTTTGTTGTTTTTTGTTTTGTTTTGTTTTGTTAAAAACCATTCCATGTTTGGAATGTTAAATTAAATTTTTGGGGGATGGATAAGTGAACAGAGCTGCTGCTAGTGAAGTTAAGACACAGACTAAACACAGTATATAACTTCTAAGGCTGTTATTTAGTGACTGGCTCTACACCTTAAAATTTAAAAAATATTACCTGTATACATACAGGTGCATAATAATATGACTGCAAATATTTGGAGATATGCATGTGCATATGTTGAGCAGTTTTAACTGCAGTAAATTGTTTAACTTCTCTTTTAATGAAGTAACATCTACCCATGATAAATTCATACACTATAAATATTTGCTCAAGAAATCTAAAATCAATTATTTTTAACAAGAAATGAAATTGTTAGCTTAGTTCCTAAATTTGCGGTGAAGTAACCTATCCTCCAACATCAGAATATCCTGTATCTTAGTGAAAGATGTAATACCTCTATTTAAGAAATTAAAAGGATAATATGTCATAACAGTTAATAGTAATCTATAGCTCCAGTGTTTCTATTTTTTTTAGTAGCAGACAGGTCACAATTTTGTTAAAATTATCAGGATAATGTATAATACAATTAATTTTGAACTTGGCAAAAAAAAAAAAAAAAAAAAAAACAAATTACTGTCTCTTCTTTTACACAAACTTTTACGTGGTTCTTCCTGTCAGAGTATTACCCAAAAACTTCAGCACCCAAAGTATTACATTGCAGATTGAAAAAAATAGACTTAGCATTTGAGCTTGAAAGTTGATTTGAAATAATAAATTATACCTTCATTAGCAACTTTGACAATATTTCTGTTGGTTTTCTAGCTGTTGCTACAAAAAAAGGAAAGGTAGTTTTCTCCCCATGAATGAAGATATACAGCTCTCATTTATTTCTCTGTTGTCATTTCTTTGTCCTGGGCTGCTTTCCTGACACTCGCCTCAGAAAATCAAGCTAAGAAATGCAGTATCTTCTGGTTACAGTTTCAATGAAGAAAGACAGTAGGTAAACCCTTTGCTGACTGCTTGAGTTTCAGCACTTTCTGTCTTCAGGAAAGGCGTGGGTATACACGGAGACTGAGTTTGGCCTGGTGTTTCTCCTTATTAATGGAAGTCGCTATCCAAACATTATGGTCTCTCTAACTTCAGCTTTTTCAGACTGAGAAGATCTGTAAATAAGTCTGGTTCCTTTTGAGCCTTCTCCACTGCATTTTTCTACATCCCCTAATCCTACAGATTTATCAGTAGCTACCAGGTAGTTCTCTCCTCCAAGCAGGTCTGATGGATACTTAATTGACAAATTTTTACATCTTTTATCTCTACGTACCATAGGCAATCTCCTTGTAGATGTTGGTCATCTGCTGTTTCTAGGTATCATTCAACAAAAAACAAGTGATTCCTGTGCCCTTTTCCTTACTAGAAAATCCTATGAGCATCTAACCTCCCTTTTCTCTCTTTATTAGTTCGAGTGTCACACCAGCTCTTTCCAACCATATTGTAGCCCAAGGGAACAGAATACAGGTTTCATAAAGTGATCAGGAGCCTGAGCTGTTTGAGCTTTGTAATTAACATACAAAGATTTAAATTTCACTGCTACATTAATAGCAGCTCCTTTAAACAATGAAAAAGGCTGCATAATGTGGTCTTACCACCTTCTTCAGAAACTATTGGAGCTTCTTTGTATGCTAGTTGGATTTTCTTTCCAGCTTTCTGTTGTTTTACAGGTAGCATGTGTTGTAGCAGCCTGTCCAGGAAGCACATGGAATCAAAGATGGCCATTGCATATAGAAGGAAAGATGTGTGATCTTATAGTTAAGGTTACTTTAAATTGGAGTTTGCACTTCTTGGCCTTTTGAGGTCCCTTTCAACCTGAGTCATTCTTTGATTCTATGAAATGTTTAGCTATCGAAACATGGACAAAAGTTTTAGCATGTCTTCCTTGAAAATCTACAGTAAAACTTTCACAAATAGAACTTCCAATTAATGTTGTCATTGAAGCCAGTTTCATTTGAGCTTTTTCAGTAGATAATTGGCCTGTTATGAGTCTTTAATGTCTGCTGGTTAGTCATGGCTCTAGACACTGTATTAAAAATCTGCAAAAATGAGTGTCTGAATGCAGATTTGTAAGTTCATATTCTTCTAGTGAAAATGACTTTCACTCCAGAAATTATGATCAATAAAAAAAATTGAAACATTCATAATTTTTAAATAAAAGTTTATATTCTGAAGTGCTTAAATAGAACCTGAATTTAAAAATACAGATCTGAATATATTGGCTTAAATGGAGGATTTTTTTTTTAATACAGGATATGAGTTCTTCAGACTATAAAGTTAGACTTCATAGAATCATAGAATGGTTTGTGTTGGAAGGGATCTTAAAGATCATCTAGTTCTAACCCCCTGCCATGGGCAGGGACACCCTCCACTAGACCAGGTTGCTCAAAGCCTCATCCAGCCTGGCCTTGAACACCTCCAGGAACTGGGCATCCACAACCTCTCCGAGCAAGCTGTTCCAGTGTTTTGCCACCCTTACAGTAAAGAATTTCTCCCTAATATCTAATGCAAATCTACCTTCTTTCAGCTTAAAACCATTACCCCTTGTTTTATCACTACACTCCCTGTTAAAGAGTGCCTTCCCATCTTTCCTGTAGCCCCCTTTAGGTACTGGAAGGCTGCTAAAAGGTCTCCCCAGAGCCTTCTCTTCTCCAGGCTGAACAACCCCAACTCTCTCAGCCTGTCCTCGTATGGGACAGTCCTCTGATCATCTTCATGGCCCTTCTCTGAACTCACTCCAGCAGGTCCATGTCCTTCTTATGTTGAGCCCCAGAGCTGGATGCAGTACTCCAGGTGAGCAGATTAGAGGGAGAGAATCACCTTTTGACCTCCTGGACACATTTCTTTTGATGCAGCCCAGGACACGGTTGGCTTTCTGGGCTGCAAGTGCACATTACCAGCTCACGTCCAGCTTTTCATCCACATCCCCCAGTCAGTCCTTCTTTAAGAAACCTTCATTGGTTTCTGAAAATGCGTCTCCCTTCTGATGAGCCTTTCTTCTTTTCATCATCTAAGGCAACTGTCTCACCTACATGAACCTCATTGAACTCCAGAATATGAGAAAATAACTCTAAATTTTTCATTTGAGGTAAATAAGAATAAGTAGTTTTGTAGATAACTGTCTCTTCATCCAGTCAACAATTTCTCATAAACTTTTCTCACTTTTGAACTTAGGTGAAGCATAACACCAGTTACTATTTCGCAATGAATAATAAGATATCTAGGTGTGTTTACAAGTTGAGGACAAAAAAAACCCCATTATTTACTAGAGACAGTTCTATATGTTAGATCCCATGGCAGAAGTTCAGCATTCCATAAAAATATGTGTTACTATATCCTGTCCCTCGTGTGCCCTTGACTTAATTCTCATGCCAGAACACTGTTTTAATTTTGTTTCATTTCATCAGTGTTGGATATAATCTCAATGTCTGTGTGAATCCATGTTTTTTGAGCACAATTAACTCTGTAGCTGATGATTAACTCTTCATTGTATGTGCTTCAAAAGTGGAATGCCAATAGAAGATTTTCTGGGAGAATGAACAGCAGCATTCAACATTGCAGAAATTCTTAAGAAAATTCTGAAATTATCTCACACCTTCTGATGGCTTTGTAGTTTTGGTGGTATTCTTCTTTGTCCATTTTACCTAAATTATTCCCTCCATCCAGAGTAGCTCTGATGAACCAAATGGCACCTACTGTTTTGCTCTAAGCATCTTACCCTTTCCTGTCCCCAAGCAGAACACAAGATAGTCTTTCTTTACATCATGCTTACACACTTTTTTCCTTTTTCAAAGACAAGTCCCCAAGAGTTCATAAATGCAGAGAAATTACCTCTATAAACACCTATAAGTAAGCATTGCTTCTATATATGTTAGCTTTCTTATTCTTTTTGTGGTGCCCTAAGCCCTGTATATTCTTTCACACAAAAACAAAACCAAATACAAAGGGAAAGAAATATCAGAATGTATTTTATTTGTTCTTTACAGAAGTGAAAAGGTAGCAAGTAAAATTAGGTCACTGAAATAATCAAAGTAGCCTTTTTACCATGTGGATTGTAAATAAATTAACCATTTAATTATTTCTTTTTCCAGATTTCATTTTTGAAATGTGTTATGTATTTATGCAGTCGTCACTGAGATGAGAATCATTTGTCAAAGTTGCAGATTAAAGGAGTTCACAGCAGATGAAAAAATGACTCAATATGTTTAGCAAAGCAAGTGGTCTGTTTAGAAAGGCTCATATCTGATGTTGTTGAAAGTCCAGTAAGTCAGTCTTCTGTGTTGCTCAGCACAATGGGGCCTTGCATTGCTCTCTTTCTCATTTTCACTGCAGAAGGTATTCAACTATTTTATACAATTAAGAAAAAACCCCACTTTTTCTTGAAGTGCATTGAAATATTGGCTTAAGCAGATTAGGTCTGTCATAACATTAATTTCAGTCATTTAAAAGCACCAATATTAAAATAGACTGAAACTCAATATTAGCTTAGTATTAATAGTAATTTAATGTGGGTAATGTTATTACCAAGATTTTTTTTGTTTGGCAAGCCCTGTAGTAAGAAACTAGAAATTTGTAAGCTGTAAATGCAGTTTCATCTTCACATTTAAATGTTGTTCTTTATATGCTTTCACATCTCTAAACCTGTTTTCAAGTGGTATTTCCTTTTCTACCTTTTCTTTCTACTCTTCTCTATGTAAATATACTAATAAGTACTGAGAATTAAGTTAACTGTCTCAGTACGCTGTTTATTATCTAGGGTGTAAGTATTAAATTTTTTTAGTATATATATATAAGGGTGTGACTTTTGTCATTTATAAATAGGTCTGCCTTAGGCAGTTCATTAAGTCATTGAAATAGTGCTCAGAGACCTTTTGGAACACTGCAGATGGAGTATATGTATTCTATACTGCCATGTGTATGTATTCTATACTACTGTGAAACAGCTATATCTTAATTCTGTTACTCAAAAGTATGAAGCATTGAATTGACCATCTTTTTACACCCTTTAGGATGTTGTGCAGCCTGAGAGCAATCTCTCACAGTGTAGTAAATTCTTGTGAGCAACACAAGGAAGTATTTTTTTTGAGTTTCAGAAAACACTACAATTCAAATATGGCTCAAACAGAATTTTATTTCTAAAATTAAGTTCCTTTTTTTTATTACTTAAAATCTGTTTTCTCAAACATCTGATCTAGAAGTTTAAAGTGAAAACAAACAACTCTTACCTGCAAGTATAGTCTTCCATCCATTGTCTCATAAGTAATAGGAAAGTAAATAATATTTGAGAAAACAGAGAACACCCATTTCACCATGGTTTGGATCATACTGTTCAAGATATAGTTTAAAAAACCCCCACAAGTCTTAGAAGTGGGGTGTGGTAGAAATTCTGAGTGGCTTTTTTCCATAACCTTGCCAGCAGTCAACCTGCAATTTCAGGAAAGCTTCAATTATAGTACACGTTTCAGTTTCAAAAGTTGAAACTCTGTAATGTAAATTCATCTTGTGGTTTCTAATCACTTTACACAGCTCATTCCCAGAAGCCTAATAACTACTAAATTCAAGTGCTTGCCTAATGCAAAACACTTGCCAAATTAAAAAAAAAAAAAATATTCTGTGCTGCATAATAAATCAGAATTATTGAGCTCTGTCCAACTTCCTTTAAGAAGTAATTTTGCCTAAAAGTTCTTGCAAAGCAATTGAGAGTGTATCAATAAATTACTTCTCAGCCAGTGGAAACTCAATACAAAATCCAAATGCCTGTGTTTCTTTTTTTTATTTTGAGAAATTGCTTTGTGTTACTTCAATATTGAAGAAATAAATAGGTGTGTCTCCATAAATTAATGTCTTCAGAATTACAAAGAAGCATGAAAAGTGATGAATTTTTACAAAATGTTGTCTGTTCTTTTTATATTTATGTATAGATATAAATAAAAAAATAAAAGCAGTTATGTCAGTAAACAAAGTAAGAAAAGTTAAGCCTCAAACACAAACAACCTGATACACAAAGAAAAAACACAAGCCAAAAAACCTTCTTGCTATTTTCAGTATGTTGTCATTGGTATGTATATTTGGAAAAAAAAGTATGCCCATATTTGATTCTTGTTCATTAATACAGTTGTTTTACTTTTAAATGCTTTTCTCTTTTCTCCATTGTATTTTAAACAAGCTTTTGCTAAAATGGAATAGTGAAAAGCTTCTACTTAGTAGATGTTATAGTTCAGCAGTCACCTGAAGTTATTATCATCACCCCTTTTTCATTGCAGCCATACATTTCTGTGCTTTAGGAAGATTGATATGAATTGAAAACTGAGATGCTTCCAGTTTCTTAACTTACTTGTGATATCAGTGATGAGGTCATTATTCAGTGTTGAAGTATTCTACATATTTTCTTATAAATCCACTAGTTATTTTTCCTTTTATTAATCAGCCTAGCATACCAAAACCAATATACAGTACTGGATGCCCTAGTTAGCAATGGTGTTGTTCACACAAACTGTCAGAGGTCTGAAATATTTTAGTCAAAATATCTTTTCAGATTTTTGCTGGAGAACAGAAGCAATTTTTTTCGTTGTTGTTGTTCAGAATGAGAGTTTGATATATAGCTATAAAAAAGAAAACCTATTGGGACAGGTTACTGTCCTCCATTCTGTTTGGTTGGGAGTTTTTTAGCAGGTTTTTTTCCCATTAGTTTAAGCTTAAATGATGAAAATCAATTCCTTCTAATTTCAGACTTTGGTAAGAGAGGTACTACATCATTGGACTAAAATCAGAGGTATAATTCTATAATTGAGCAGGGTTAGCCCTGTACTGATGTGAAATCTGACATTTATTTTTTTTAAATAATTCTAGCCCCACATTAATGAACTCATGTTTTGTACAGAAAGACATGGGAGAATCCTTCATAATTGTCTTGATTTTGACAATGTATAGTGTCTGGTCACCGATAACATTTTGCCAAGCTACGTATTTTTTATAACACCCTATACATGTTAGTATTCTCTGCTTACGCCTTCTGAAAGATTCCCAGTTGATGCTTCAGCTGTATGTTTTATTTTTCTTTTTATTGTTTTATAACATGAATTACAAGTTGGAAACACAAGGGTCTGTTTCTTAAGATATTTTTTTCCTGTTTTGGCTGCTTGTTTATGTACAAACTATGAAAAAATGGATCTTCATATTGCTTAACATAGATCTAAAATACTTGTGTGTGCATATGTACAAACCCATATTTTGCTAATACACAACTTTATGCATTCACAGCGTCCCAGCTTTCTCATATGCATTAAGAGTTTTAGTGCAAAAGTATGTATATCTATTTTATGAGGGACTGTCAATGATTGTAAGTAACAGAACTGCTGAAAGTGTGAAATTTTACTTCATTTATTTCTAAATAGTTTTGGTTAGCAATTATATGACCATATGATAAATCACATTGTATAGCATTTTATCATATTTCTTAAAGAAAAAGTAGTGTAATTTTGGATATTTTATAATATTTATATATTACAAAGATGTCAAAAACATGCTTTGAATAAGTATTGTATGTTATGTTTTGAAAATTGGAATTTTACATTTTTGCTACCTTTATAACAAGAAAAGAAGAGTTATTCTATCAGGATCTAATACTTTTAAAAGAGAAATGTGTATATAAAAATTTTAAACAGACCAGTACTTTTTTGATATGTTCAAGAATTAATGTTAAGCATATGTATATTATTTAGAAAACATGATCAATAAATATGACTCTTAATTCTTTTTTGTGTTTATTTTGAACACAGACCTAATGATAAGTTACTAACCTTTCCTCAACTAAATGAACATTTTTAGCACTAGTCGTAAATATATTGTAGTAATTTGTTGTGAGGGTATTAGTTGCATGTTCATCCATCACAAGATTGATGTTTACATTTTTTCACCTGCTCTTGATTAAAAAAGATCAATTAATATTTTAGCAGTTAGTGTCTTGCTAAAAACTCGGTAGCTTGTGTAATTATTGTAAGATATGCAACACAGTTTGCTGGCTATAGTCCGTGCTGTAGAATGGTGTATTATAAGGTGCCAAAGTAAATGTCTCTAACTTCTTTCAGACATTGGCCCTGTTTGTTTTGTAGACTGATAACTGTTTCTAGTGTGCTCATTGAACTTGCTGGAATTTTTGTTTACTATAGTCTTCGTTTTACCCAAGAGGAGGAGAGAGGAAAGAATATATTCCTCATGTGGTCAGCGTATTTTTTGAGTATTTATGTGAGTTCACCATCTTGATTTCAAGTCATGAATTTGTTTTTACATGCATAAGCATGCATATTTACATGCATTATTTATCCAATTGACTTTAAATTCCATTAAGTTCCAATGAGTAGGAGAAAGATTTTGTCTTAGGCATTTTTTATTTATTTTAATTTTCTAGTTATGTTACTTTTGTTGGTTTGTTTATTTTTTTAACTGTTCAGTCTAAGGCTTGTAAAGGTTGATTTGCTCCTGAACTGCTTTGTTCCCAGACATTGCCATCTTCCCCAACTACCACCAAGTCCTCTCCATCTGATCCCATGACCACCTCCAGAGCCAATCAGGTACAGTATCATCCTACCATCTACACCATACTTTTCACGGGTGACAGCTTGCAAACTGGAGAAAAAGATATGGTGGGTTAAGGATTGATTCGTTCATTCACATATATACACCCATAACCATAGATATCTAACTCTTGTTAGAAATTGGTAAATTGAATAGAAAACATTTTTTTAATTTGTTTTGTTGTCCTTTTAAAATCTCTGATGAAAGCTAAGTATCTTGTCAGATAGTCTTTTTTTAATTTTATTTGATTAATAAATAGGAAGGATACATGCTGGTGTGTTTGTAGACAGAGTAACTCTTGGTATATGTTTCTTTATGTATATATGCACACACGTATTTACTTCCTGGATCATTTTTAAATTCTAATGGAATTACCCCTGAAACCTTGCTTAATTAGCTGGATGTCAACCTAGGAATGGCAAACTGACTTCTTTCTTTGTTTATTTACTTCAAGAAATTTAAAATGTGTTTGTGGACAGTAACATAGGAGCATTATTTAAATAAATAATGTATTTAATAAAAAGTAGATTTCAAAATAAAATTTATTTATGAAGAATTAAGTAAAATTAACTCTCTAAAAACATACTAAGCACATCTAAGTAAGTTTAATTCATGGCTTAATTTTAAATACATAAACTGTGCTTTTAGCAGTATTTTAATTACACTAATTTGTTTCTCTTTTAACTGGAAAAAAATATGTCCAGTTTATTATGTCCACAAATCATAATACTGTGTATCTTTTTGCCTTCCCTATGAAAATTCTTAACGTTACTTCATACCATGCTTTTTAGAACTGATTCATGCTTAATGAATACCTTATTTTTTTCATGTACTGTTAATGTACTTTGTGTTCAAATAATGTAAGTATTCGGTATATGCTAACAGTTTTTAACACACAATCTGTTTATTTAATTTAGCTGAATGCTTCTATCAGATCTTGCACAGATTAGATCAAATACCAGGAATGTTTTCTTCACAACAAGCTAATTTCCCCTGGAAGTTAACATTGTTATTAATTACTGATCCTCTGATATTTTGTGAACTGCTTAGAACTTGCTGGCTGTGTGAACTAACAATTTAACGTACAACAGAACACAGACATATTAAAGCAATATATCTTTGATCAACACATGACTATCTGTTGAAAGGGACATCTAATACAGAAAGTAATGAAATTTAGAGAGAAATTGTACAGATAGAAGAACTACTAAGAAAAATCTAAATTGCGATATCCCTCACTTCAATTTGAAAGCCTTCTTCATCAGCCTGCTTCCATACCAGCAACAGTTATTTGGCTTCCTCATCATTAAATGACAAAGATAAAATCTTTGCCAACAGCTAGGGATATTTTATGAACACTGCTCAGCCTTTATTCTCTCAATTTTAGTATTTTTTGTATTTTAATTGGAACATTTCGAAAATATTGAGCACACAGATCTTTTCCAAAATTGTTCTTACTATTTTTCTGTGTCTTCCTTCTCATTTTTTTTTAATTATGAGTGTGCCCTGATGATCATTATTAGGAGAAAAAGGAAGAGGTGCTCTTATTTACAAGAAATACTATTTGAGCATGCTGTTTAATTGGCATAAGAAAAGTACCTACTTTGCATCTGTTCTGTGAATTTTGAATTATCAAAATTATAGTGTAGCATATAAACTTTAAATGACTTTTTAATAGCTAAAAATACTTATTTTGATAGAAAGTTGTTTTATGAGAATATTGTAAAGTGATGTAGCTGAACATACAAACTAGGGGAAATGTATGCTTTGTGTCCTGCCTATATCCCACATTACATCTTTTAGTGCATTTTATTTATAACCTGTGTTCAATTCGGTTTTAATCTAAATAATCGAAATCTCTTTTGAACAGCATTAAAAGTGTATGTATGAAGAAGAGTAATGAGTTCCTTAAGTGTTGCTTGGAACCACATTTATCATTAACCCTTGAAATTCTTACGAGTTCATAATTATTTTACTCCTAGTATTTCCTAGTGGTTTCTAGCCATTCCAGCAGGAAGCAGAAAGCACATGATAAGCAATTAAGGCCTTTCTGTTCATTCTAGTGATAAGTGACATAGCTGGCAATTGTTCCCAGACTGTAGTAGTGATTAGCATTCAGCACCGGTGTATCGACAAGTATCTGCACTGCGGCTATCACACAAAAATAGGTTCCAACAGGGTAATCTTAAACCTGTCAGTAGTCTTGTAAGTACCCAATAGGAGAGTATTAGAGAATAACAACAAATGTTTGTTTTGATATATGGCCGTGTAAGATGATTCTCAGTAGAAAATAACCATTCAGGTATGGGTTTTCTGACAAGATTTATATTAGGATAACAGTAAAGAGCTTGTTTAACTGGGTGGAAGTCAGGAAATTTAGTGTTAAGGTGCACGATTCACAGCACACACTGTTGTATGCATATAGTAGCATGTCAGGCTTAAGATCATTCCATTTTCTACAAGATTTTAATCGTGACATGACTTTTATATAAAAGTTTAGTAAGGTGATTAAGCAAGGTTTAAGCAAAACTTAATGCTGGGTTGCTGTTGGAGTGATTTTTTTTTAAACTGGGTTGGAGGACTCACCATAAGTCATTACAGTTAGAGAACTGTCGAGTATTTGTGTTGATGGGCGTACCTGATGTGATCCTTCTTGCTGTATGAGCATGTCAGTTGAATTCTCCTGACAGAGCTTGCATAGTGAGCAGAACAATTTCTAGGCACGCTTTTTACTGCAAGAGGAAAATAGCTCTGCCAACAGAGGTCAGAGGAAGCTGGGCAGGAAATCTGGCTTGTGTGATGTCTTCCTTTTAATGACTCACTTTGCCTCCATTCAGATGAGATCATAACTCCTTTGTATGACAATTTCAGCTTTTGTTGAATTGTTTTTTGAAAAATCCGGTGTTCATGAAACTACTTGTTTTATGATTCTCAAGAAGAGGACAGTCTCTAAAATGTCTTATATAGTGGAAGAAAGCAGTTCCTTCAGT
Source organism: Pterocles gutturalis (assembly GCF_000699245.1). Lineage (NCBI taxonomy): Eukaryota > Metazoa > Chordata > Aves > Pterocliformes > Pteroclidae > Pterocles > Pterocles gutturalis. The sequence continues at coordinate 121,299 of NW_010125232.1, forward strand.
ACTGCCCTGTGTTGTGTCATATTGAATTGCCACAGACACAACAGAAACCTCTGCATTGAAAGCGTTTTTTTCTTTAGTTCTTTGTTCCAGGAAGATATACATCTGTCAATATTGTTGAAAATGGCATGTTTGTTTTTACAGTAGAACTTCCTTGGGCCTTTGTTCACATTAAAAATTCATGCACTGCAAACTTCCCAAGGAAGAAAGAACCAAAGAAGCAATAGAATTAGGGACATTTAAAATAACTTTTTTTTTCCTCTTGTCTGCCTATCACTGAAAAGAACTCAATCTTTCTGTACTTTTAGACTGAGTGCTTCTGTGTTACCCCCTCATGAACTTTGTCAGCTTTGTTTATAGCAGAACACTGACAGGCATATAGCTACAGTGGTGAGACTGTTCTGCTGACACCCCTGGAGCTGGCAGAATATAGCTTTACTTTTATTTACCAGAAGGAGGAAATCAATTTTACTTTTCCACAGTACACTTCAAGTGGAAATTTCATTTCAAAAGTGATGAATAACACCATAAACAAAGTATAAAACGTGCTTTCTTTTCCTCTGTAGTAACTTGTAAAGGTACAAGTTTTAATACTTAACAGTTACGTGACATTAGATAGACAAATATTTCTATAATTAAACTGTTTACATATTTTGTTTACAATTTTTTTTAATCTGCCTGCTGTACTGATGTTGCTGTAGAGAGAGAAGCACAAGTGATGTAAATCTAAGCTTTATATTTCTCCTTTATTTGATGTACACTTATAAATGGAGTTGCAAACCTTTGCATGTTTTCTTCTCCAGTCCTCCCTTTTTCCATGAGATTGATAACTGCTGCTGACCTTTGCTATTGGCTGTAAGAGAACAAAAGGCCAAAACATTCATTCCCACTTAGGTGAGTCGGGAGAGTGAAGGGTAGGAGTCCTTTCCCCTTCCCTTATTTTTCAGATAGGCTTAAGCTCAGTACTGTAATAGGATTTATCATCACAAACTTTGTGTCATTAACTTACTAGATAAACCTTCTTTTGTTTTTACATTTTTAGATGCACCATTTTTCCCATGGTCTTTGCATTTTTTACAATTATACCTTCTATTTTGCTGCTTTGTTGTTGCACCTGAAACTTGTATTTTATCATTTAGTATAGTGTAAATATAAATTCTGTGGAGTGCAGATAGGTGTAGGATTTGTCCATTCAGTCCTCAAGGTTTACAGTTTTTTGGAGTATATCTACATCATCTGGTTGCTGCAATATCTGTAATAAATAATACTTTTCAACCTTTTTACATGATGGGACTGAGCCAGTTTTCTTGGTACTGCCTGTACCCAGCAGGTACAGCACAAGTGTGGCTGTTACAGTCTTGGTATTAGGAATTTGTACTTTTGGCTTCTATTATCTGCTTATTTTATGCAAAATCTGCTTTAAAGGGTTGATGAACTCATATCGCTTGAATTTAATATATAATTTGTTGTGGGAGGTGGAAGAAGAAATAGGAAAGAAAGCTCTGTTTTAGTCTTCTGTTACCATTAGGACACAGAATTTTAAAATATCCAACTTCAAATGATTAAGTTTTTATCAGTAGATTAATCTTAAAGGACAAATAGTGTATTTTAATTATGATCCCAGGATACTAGATAACCATTGCAGGCCATGAAGATACTATCTCTAGTATTTGATATGAATGTTGTTTTCATAGAATCATAGAATGGTTTGGGTTGTAAGGGACCTTAAAGAACATCAAGTTCCAACCCCCCTGCCATGGGCAGGGACACATTCTGCTAGACCAGGTTGCTCAAAGCCTCATCCAGCCTGGCCTTGAACACCTCCAGGGATGGGGCATCCACAGCTTCCCTGGGCAACCTGTGCCAGTGTCTCACCACCCTCACAGTGAAAAACTTCTTCCTAATGTCTAGTCTAAATCTACCCTCTTTCAGCTTATACCCATTACCCCTTGTCCTATCACTACACTTTTGAGATATTCTGTCTCTGATATTTTAACTGCAGTATTCGTCTAACTTTAATTCCCTAATTTTAATGTCATTTCTTACAGTGGTGTCGAGAAAATCTGTTTTCTTTTAGGTCTGTCACAGATTGACTTATGCTGGATGTATCACTTAATCTTTCAAAATCTCAGCACCATGTATTTAAAATTAAAGTAAATATAAAGTTATTCAGCATTCTGATAAAAGGTGCTGTAGAATTAAAAACCTGTTATTACTTTAGTTTGATTGCTCATAATATTTGCCATGGTAGTTTCCTGTGAGATAACAATTTGACCTTTTTTTCAGCCTGAGACTGGTCATTGATAAATACAGCCATTTAATTTACATCCAGAAGGTGATATCCGAGTTCCACGCACAAAAGTAATATGCTGTTTGAAAGAGGCTTCACTTAGCAGACAATGTTTCATATGGACCCATCACTACAGAATTTACTACACCAGATTCGAAAATTATAAATACGTGAAGACTACAAATATAATAAATCATTAATATATTAAACAAATACATTCTTCTAATTATGGCTCAAACTATTTATGTTTTTTTCACAAATTGATGCATGAGAAGGAAATCAGGTTCAGTCTGGTAGTGGTGTTCAGAACTACGTGATGTTTAAGAACCTCATCACGATGTTTAGGGGAATAGAGCTGAAGAGACAGGCCTTGTATTTTACTGACTTTTTCTGGAAGGTCCCCAAACTTACGGTGTACTTTTGATGCCTATAGAAAAACTCTTTGCATAATTTCTCAACGTAGCATATCTTTTTGATTAAGTCTCAGCAAGGACTTTCATCTTCAGTTTTAGTATTCAGCCCCACATTCAGAGTTCTTTTCTGTTTAGGTCTTGCTATTGCTATCATAGAGTTACCTGGTAATAATTTTGACTTGTCATTGAACATTGTGCATTGTAACAAGGTTGAATGAAAGTGCCTACATTAGTTAGAAAAACACTTATCTTTCTAGTGTGAGAAAACCCTTACATTTCACATTTGTAGATAATTTTATCAATTATAATTTCATATCTCTATAAAGTGACCTTTTTGTTTCAATTTAACAAGAAGACAGAGTTCGTTTTACAAGTTGCCTATGGCACACTGTGGACAGCATGTAACAAATAATGTTTGAGATAACATATCTAGAAACGGCTAGGGAGGATTATTGCCCTGTTCAACAGAGGACTCCAGCAAAGGTTCCAGTGCTTCAGAGGTAAACTTTCCTGCCACTCATCAGCTGAAATGCTTCATTTCATGGCTAAACTCTAAGCAGAATTAACCTATACTCCATAGACTAACTGTAGACACTTTTTTTATGGTTTTCAGGTTAATACATTACTTTTATTATATTGTTCTTGTTCTTTGACCGCTTTCCCAATATTTTGCAGTATCTGAGATCAGCACTTTTGTTTGCATTGTTTCCTTAAAAACAGATTTTTTTTTTTGATAAAGATTTTTAAATAACAATTTAAAATCTTTTATGCAAATCAGTGTGGCTTTTTTTTTTTTTTTTACACTTTGTTACTGTGTGTTTCAGTTTTTCCCCTTTGGACAACTATGTAGGTAATATCTTGTGTTCATATTCCTTTATATTGATTTACTTGTTTCCTTTCTTCTCTTCTCTCCCACCACACAGCAATTTTAGGATTCAGTCTTTATTGTTCCTTTCTTAAATGTAGGGGAAATGTTGTCAGGAGCATTCATGAGAAATGGGAAAAGCTGTAGCTTCTCACTGCTAAGTCTCTGAATACTACTGGCTTATCATTCGTAGGATGTCTTGAATGATCTGCCAGTTGCAGTCCTGTAGGTAAAAATGTTATTCCATGTTTGTGTATCTTGTTTTGACTTTATGCTTGAAAAGAATTAAAATCACTTAGCTTCCTATTTCATCCTCTCTTCAAAAAGATACACTTTCTCGGTGTAATGGACAACATTACTATTCCTTTTCTATTAAAATGGATAAATGTCTTAAATAAATAAATTTCTCCTCATGTTTTGAACTCTACCTGGTTGTTAGATTTTTTTTTTGTTGGTTTTCCCCCAAAAGATAAAAATCAGAAGAAAAAAAAGGCATACAAAAGTAAAGCTTTGAAAAAAAAATAAAAGGGACAAACTAATTTTTTTTCTTGGTCACCCCTGTTGTGCATTTATGACTACTTAGACTATTATTGGTTTTAATCCTTATTTTAGTTGTTAGTTTTAGAACTTGATAAATGAAGTGGAATAGACTTTTGGAAACATAGTAAGATGATTTGGAAATGCATAAATTTTACTGTAGTGTGGCTTTAATGAAGCCTGCTTTTGATCTCATTAATTTATTTTTAAATCAATTTTACTTCTAGGAACATGCAGAGATTTGGGAGAAAATATCATCACACTTTCTTGTACACTTATGTTTTGTGGGGGGTTTATTCACTTCAAAATATTTTTGGAGTGAACATGTAAAGAGATAATGCTTTTTGGATTGAATGGATTTTGCTTTAGACTTGCATGGATATCTTATTCAGGTTGTTTAAGAGTTAAAGAAAAATCTAGCACTCCAATTGAAGATCTTGTTCTTTCATTTAAGTGTATTTGTAGATGTGATATGTAGATTTTGGCATTTGTCCATGTCCCTGTACTAAGAAAAGGTCCTATCTGCTTATGAACAAGTGTCATTAAACCCATAGAAGATGGAGAATACACATTCTTCCCTTTGTCAAAATGTGGTAAAGGTCTTCTAATGTCCTGTGCAAAGCGCTATTTAATTTTTTTCTTTTTCTTTATTCCAACTGTTTTAAGCATGCTCCTTTTACCAATACAAAAGCAAAATAAATAGCATGTTATAAAATGCTAAATATTTCTGTGTTCAAGTTCCATCCCATGTAAGCTAGAGTGCCAGTTGGCAGCCTGTAACTCTGTAGTTTAACCAAGATTATCTCTGACTTGGAGTCCTTAGTAGTCAGGGTTAGTGACATACTGTTTAATTCAGAACAAGTATTGGGAGAAAAAGCCAACCATATTTTAAGGTATACAGGCAGAGTCACATAGTGTGCTCTGCTGTTTGAACAACCCAGAGAAAACAGAATGGTGGAAAAGGAGTGTTCTTTGTATACAAATCATAGAAAGAAGCTGGTTGGCTTATTGCACTATAGGGAGTAAGAGGTGGGAGGCTTTTCCTCTTCCAGAGATAAAGTGCATCTCTTGAGATCTTTCCTCCTACCATAGCATCCCAGACTTAAAATAGTCAGTCAATACCTTCACCCTGCAGTCAAAGCAATATGTAACTGCATCTTATTGTTTTGTGCGTGTATTTTCACACTTGTTGGTTTTGGATTTGGTTTGGGGTTTTTTTGTGTTTGTTTCCTTCTGAAAATAAATTAGACTCACTGCAAGTAATAAGAGTTATTCAGAGGTGTAGTTTACAAATGGTAGATCAGTGGGAGGATGTGACCATAGACTCTGATAAGCATCCTTAGAAAAGCCCGGGGGCTGAGTCCACTGCTCTGTTACCTCCCAGTGATTTACATTTGAATTTTTGCAGTTTGTAGCCTTGAAGAATATTTGTCTGGGGGTACAGAGTGACTGCTGGCTGTTTGGCTGTCTCTTCCTCCCCCCCACCCCTGCTTCTCAAATAGCACCTCAGCAAATGCAGCCTCAGAGATCAGACTTTTTTTGGGTTTTTTTTTAGTTCTCACATTCAGTATTCAGCAGTAATAAACTTCTACATGACAAGTGTTTCATTCAGTTGAACTTGGAACCTGTGGTTCGGATGAGGTTAAAAAAGTATGTTTTCAAATTATATTTCTTAAAATTTCTGAAAGCCTGCAGTTTGGCAATTCTGCTTTCATGTTTCTAGTAACCTAATACATGATCTCCATGCTTCTCAGCTTTTTATGGTTATTTTTATTGTTCACTTAACCAAAACAGAAATGCAGTGAGAATATTTTGATCCACTTTATTCTCTTAGTAATAATTGTACCAATTGTGATAATAAATAACAGTTGCCCCCTACCCATGAGATACTGAAATGCCATTTCCTTGTAAACTTTTAAAGTGTTACTGCTTTATGGAATAAAACTGGTTTATGAAGTACATTAAGCTGTAATTAATTACATTCTTTAGTAAAGAGTACTAAAGCAAAATACAGTTCCTCCAGATCTTCTGCAGATCAGTGCTCATGTATAATTGATACAGAAAAAAAGAAATCAAGTCAAAAGATAAGCATATCTTTGCAGAGTATTTATTGATCATAATATATTTAAAATTTTTAGGAAAATAACTGTAAATATTGTCTAAAACCAGTGTTATCACATTCAGTTTTAGAAACAGAAGAAAAAAACAGATAGCTCTTTGTTAAAGAGATTTTACAGGTTATATTTCACCTGTATTTGAGCATTTAAGTGGTTGTTTTATATAAATTTATTCTTTAGTTATGTCAAAATGAATTAAATAATTAATGCTACACTTTAACATTTACAGTGAAGACTGGCTGTACACAATGCGTGTGTATACACTGAGGGTTGTCTTTACTGCATGTAATTAACAAGAAGTTAACTGAATACATGGCTTGTGAAATATAAAATTTTTATTATACTACTAATTGTCCTACTATTTACACTACTAATACGGAAAGCCTTTCTTTTTGTCCTATCTGAATTTTGTTTTGATGATAAGAAAAAACAAAATCAATAAAAGTGAAAGAAAAGAGGTATAAACTTGTCAACTTGAAAATCAGAGGGCTCAGCAAAATTAGTGCTTTTTAACATCACCAAGGGCATTTTGTCATTTTAAAATTAATAAAATAATGTTTTTATTTGAAGTACAAGTTATTTTTACTGTTGAAGTAGTAAAATAAAACTAATTGTTAGTGATAATATTGCATAGTAATATTAATAAAAACTAATTCAAATTGTCTGCAGTTTTATGTAAACTTTCTGAGATTATGATAAGTTATAATGCATTTATTGAGCTCTGTTTAAAAAAGAGTACTGTAAAAAGGTTCACAGTGAGCATTTAAATAAAAAGGAGACAAATGTACTATGAAATCAAAACTGGTTAGTAAATCTTTTTATTTCCTCATTTGTATCTCATTTAGGGACAGTTCTTTCATCTTTTCATTTTCGTTTTTGTATGTGTCAGTACTTTTTCTCTCAAAATGAAGCTGAAGAATATGCATATAGTGTACGTAGGAGTTGAAATCAGGGCAAAAGTTAGATACAAATTCTTTTTCAGTCTATCTTTAAAAAGAGGAAATTAAATCCAGCTCATGAGGGTGGTGACTTCAAATTTATTCTTGGAAAGGTATTTTTCCAAGTTAATGAACACACAGAATTACGCATATACAATATAGGTGTAAAAATGTGTGATGTATATATGTAAATACAGCCATATATAAATAACATTTGTGCCCAAGAGCCTTAGTTTGCCTAAGGAGTCTTTTTTCCAAGTGAAGATTTGCCTTAGCTGATTATCTACCCAAAATGATTCGTATGTGCAAGTTAACTATATTCAAGTATTGCCTGTGTCTTTCCTTTGTAATGCTTAATTAAATCTTAAAAGTTGCTATTTTTTTTCAGTTGTTGCTTGTTTATAATAACTAGTTTTTCTTAATGAAATTTGGCTCCACAGACTCCCATTGTATGAGAAATATAACCCGGAGTACGATGTATGGAGACAGTATGGTTTGCAAATACATGGTTTAATAATAAATATGTACAATTTTCCCCACTGAAGTAAATTTGGTATGACCTAAATCCAGGATCTTCATGTCTAACAGGGAGGATGCAATTGCACCTTCAATTGTCTCCTTTAATTATAGGGGGTTTTTTATAAGCTAGGTTGACTTTCATAACTGTCCTGTGTTAGCGCCTTTCAATCTTTTTGTTTCTGTTTACTCAAATAATTGCTAATTTCTCTTATTGTCTCCACTTATTCCAGTGTTCTTTTTCTCTTCCAGCAGTAGTTACTATTCCCTTGTGGCTATCTTGGTTAAAAATGTATAATTACAAGTTTACAAAAGGGCAAACCAGAAAGTAGGTATACATATAAATTAAACATATACATATAAATTGGCTTGGGTGAATGTTAAGTTCTAAGCCAGACACTTAACTTAGTTGTAGTTATTGATATATTTCCTGAGACGAGCAGCTTGATATTGCCTTGTTGTGTTCTCTGATCCTTGTCAGAGATGTAATGTCAGGCTCTGAGAGGACAGTTTTCAGTTGGCTTGTCTGAAGACTCTGTTAGCGCTATAGAGCTACAGAGTGCTTATTGAGTTTGAAGATATCCACCCACTAGTGACACTGTCCTTTTTCTAATAAAAGTTTCTGGTAATTGCTATTTTTTTGTGATCTAGAGAGATATGGTTATTTAAATGTTTCATCTTCAACTGTTCTTTACGTCCTTTCTCCCTTGAAAACAATTTTCAAATGACATCTATGAGATAGCTTCTCTGAGAAATTCATTGAGTAGTTCTGGCTATACAAAATCCTTTTTTAGTAGTTAAGCAACTGTCGATACAGAAAGGATCAAGCCTCTGCTGCTGGTCTTCTTTTGCAAAGCCTGGGATGCCATAGCTCTTGATATCATTAATCTAGATAGTTCATCTAGATAGACCAGATGTGTTTTGCATAAGCCAAATTTCATGCTGTTTTTCACCATTTTTATAGAGAAAAACACGATGAACCTATACAGAACAATCTGTAGGTCAGAACGTGAATAAATATGCTGTTATTTTCACTGAGCTGAGACATTAATGGAGTTACCATGAGGATTTTCATTCACGTCTCCCCTTCCTTCTTTTGCTGAGAAGAATGTAGAACAGAATAATTACCCCAGAATTTTAATTACAAATAATGTAGAAGGGGATGTTAGGTTTTATTATTATTTTATGGCCATGAAAACACAAAGGTGTTCATTTAGACACAGTACATTCACCTTCTATCATCTTTATTGCTTGCTGTTTGTGACGTTCATTACAGTTATAAATGTAGCAAGTAATTTATCATTCCACCATGCTTACTTTATGCAAATTGGTTGGTGATATTATAAGCTTTATCTTTCACTTTACCTTACAATTTTGTGATCTGCAAGTAAAGAACATGCAGAACTGGTGCAAGTTCAGGCCAAGATACACTGTTACAAATGCCTTGTTCTGTATTATGTGTAACTAAAGATAGACTGAATATAAAAGCTATCATATTATTTAAATTACTTAATGTTATTAGGAGCAGAAATTTGGTTTCAAAGAAAGGTTGGAGAATCTCTTGAAAAAATGATGTAACAGGGTTGCTTTTTTATTCCATGATCTTGTAATGAGGAGAGCTTTCATTTGTTTTTGTGCATAAGCACGCTCATGTCCGACATTATTGCAGCTGTGAGATTCTAAGGCACGATGGGCTTGGGGGAAGGGATGGCTGCCTTCATTGTGTCTGTATAGAGCAGGAGCAGGTGCATGTCTTCCATATGGACTCATTTCATTTTTTTTCTTATTGTTTTTAGAATCAGCTGAATTGCGAACAAACAATTTAAAGATGTACTGCTGAATAAGTAGCTTCTGTGCTCTCTGACTGAGCTGGAGCTTTTGGCTAGATACTAAATGCGATGGGGCTGTTTCTCCATAAAAGTAATCAAGTATTATGGAGTCACATGTAGAAGTATATATGTGTAGTATAGAAGTGTGTGTGTGTATATATATACACACACATATATATATAAAAGTATGTATGGTAGGGCTGTGTTCAGGTGGTTTGGGCTTTCCTTCATGTATTTACATTTCTTAAGTGTTTGCATCAGATCATATGTCAGTGGGAATGGTAATGAGAACTTCCCTTTTCTTGGTTTGTTGGTTTTGTTGTTTTGTTTTGGTTTGGTTTTAACTGTGTGCCTAGCTAGATGTTGTGAGTATTTAAAATCTTCCTCATTTAAAAAACTACTTGTCTCTACCATCTTATTATTCATTTATATCTGAAGAAAAACTGATGTTTACTAAATCAAGGAAAGAACTCATGAGAAAATTTGTATTTATATTGCTCTTAGAAAAATACTTTGTCATTACAGTTTAGTGCCTAGACCTGACAAGTTACGTTCCATTCTTCTTTTTCTTGTTAGAATAGTTTACATAATGGACTTTGATGAGAAGGAGTAAGTTTTTACACATAATAGTTATAGCCCTGACCAGTGATTCACAAATTATTCGTTACAAGCTTATTAAAGACACATTCAAGAAAAAGGACATGCTATGCAGCCGTAATTCAAAATTGACAAAGAATGTAATCACCAGGATATTCTTAAATGAGTGCTTGAATTTAGGATTTTTTAATAGTGTATCTGTTTGGGGTTCTGGACAAAGGGTTGTGTGGTTTGGCTTTGTATTGCTGTTGTTCAGCTGAGTTACTTGTTCAGAGAAACAAGGCTGCCTGTTGGAAGTTCAAATGGCCTCTCACAGGCTTGCAAGAAACTTAACGACATACCAAGTCTGGGCACCAAAACTTGTGGCTGTAAAATATGTGTGCAAAACACAGGTTCATGCTCATGGCAGAAACCGGAATACACAACTCTGCTCACTAGTGAGTTCTGAAACACTTCTCTGATGACTGGAACCACGTTGGGTTTGCCAAACATGTAGGCATGTGTTTTGGATCAAGATGCCTAAATAAGCGTCTAAGTTAAAGTATGCATTTTTTTAAAAAAATTGTTGTTAATTTTCTGTTTCATAGAAAAGGATATTTCTAGAGTCCTGGAAAGGAAGGTACATTTTTTTCCATTACTAGCTGTCTCGTTCTGTCCGTAAGTTTGGTTCTTTTGAAACAAGTGTCCTGCTTAATTGAGAATCCAGTTCTAGATGTCAGACACTATACCAATAATAGTTTTCCGTGCCACTGAGACACTTTGTGTACTGAGAGATCAAGTCCTTCCACTGACCAGTGCTCATCCATAAAAATGTGGATTGTTTCACAAGAGTCATCTGTGTCTAAATTTATACCTAGCTTATCATAGATACTAATATAGAGATACTAATATCCTCTATATGTAACAGTTAAATATTATCTGAGTACAGTAAAGGAAAAGTGAATTTGGATAAATTCTGAAGGATATACAAGTGTAATTATATAGGGCTTTTTAATATGCAGGGTGGAAGTTGAAACACTTGATAAATAATACTAAGTTTTAGACACTGAAAATAGTATAAACACCCCCTTTTTCTAAACAAGTAAAACTAATGTGGTGTCCAGTACAGTGCTAATGAGATGGAAGTGGATCAGTGACACCAAGTTCTGGTCTGGCATTTTAACAGCATTGACTGGCTGAACCTTTACCTTTGCCTCATGCTTTTCCAGTAGTGGTGGTGTGGTGCATTGCAGCGGGATTATATTCACTTGTCTCTGTAATCTGTTTCCCACTGGTTATCTTTCTCCTTCTTCTCCATCCATCCCATCTTGGGCTGTATTTTTTATCACAGAGACTGTCTTCCTACTATATGGGACTCTATTTTACCACTTTTGAGCAGTCAATATCAAAACAGCTTTACTTAGTAAAGTCCTACAAGTGTCGTCTCTCAAAGAAATAATTGTTGTGATCAGTTGAAATTTGAATTGAGGGAACTATTCATTGTTAAACAAATCATGGAAGTGTAGGATTTTTTAATTGTTATTAGAGAAACAACTGAATGGCTATATGCTTATATATATTTATTTTCTTATACGTACTGCTAAATCTTAGCAATTATGATACTTTATCCCTATATGTACAAAGTCCAAGCAAGGATCAGAAGAAACAACTGATGCATGGTTCTAAAATCTTTTAGTACGATGATGAACTGAAGTGATTAAAATCTGTTTGCTATCAGTCATCAGTCAGAACCAGAGAGTATTTAGGAGAATTTACCACCATCTTTAACACAGAAAATGACTAAAAATTTGATATATTTCTACATGACAATTGTTAGTAAATGTTGAAGGGTGCTTTTATATTGCCATAGTTCTTTTGAAATAGAAATTTGATATTTTTATGTTAATTTACATTCTCTTCTGATCTTTACTGTATTGTACTGTCTTTTATATTCTTGGTGTCTGCCTCATTTCTTAGTAGAAATAACAAGAATGGTTTAGATTCCAGGTAAAGCTAGTTTCACTTTTTTTACCTCCTCATTTCAGTCTCTACCATTTTTTCAGTCCTGCAGCTTCTCCCTTAAAACTTCAGTTTTCAAATGATCAGAATATGATAGCTGTGATAGCAAAATTGATGGATATTTGTGAGTGTAGAAATATTAAAATATGGAAATCAATACAAACTTGAAAAACTGGACAGTCTATTTTAAGAAAGGGACTAACATATCATCTGTCATATCTCCTGAGCACCTTACCCTCTTCCTTGGGAAATCCCAAACCTGTTGATACGAGTAACCATAAAGTTCCTATTGCTGATCATCAAACCCTATCTCCTTTCACATCCCACAAAAAGATCTCAAGAAGCCTTGAGCAAGGAGAGTGACCTTTTTTTGATGATTCTTACAAATCTGTCTTTTCCATATCATAGAATTAAAATGGTTCTGCTGGATCTTCATCTTTCCATAGATTTGGAAAGAGAGGCCTTCTGTAGATGGTATAGAGTTGAGAACTTAAATTTTGTTTTGAATTGCTGAATGAGTGCTTAATAAATGTGTTACATATCTTGTAGAAATCAACTGTGGAAAACATAATTTGAAAACAAATTAGAAATGCTACCATCCTTTTGTCCTATCAGTCCTGTAGACAGATAGATTCATCTTACAATGTAGTTTTCAGAGATTGATTTTGAGCATTCTTACCTGGAATGCTGAAATATGATTTTGATGTTAAATTTGTATTTAAACCCTGAATTAATTTGGATGAAGTTCAGTATCCTGTTAAAAGAATGCTGAAATCTGTCCAGTAAGGCCAGAGGATTAGTATCTCAATGTATTTCTAATATCCTGTCTTTAAGCTTTTCTGTGCTTTCAGCTTCCAGACAGCTTTAATTAAAAGTCTCATTGACACAGTAGCAGCAAGTCCATTTGCACATTTCTACTGGCTGTCCTTTCCTCTGAATTTGATTTAAGTGACAGGGAAGTTGTGGATGCCCCATCCCTGGAGGTGTTCAAGGCCGGGCTGGGTGAGGCTTTGAGCAACCTGGTCTAGTGGAGGGTGTCCTTGCCCATGGCAGGGGGATTGGAACTCAATGATCTTTAAAGTCCTTTCCAACCCAAAACCTTCTATGATTCTATGACATAACTACACCATATCATTTTGTGCATTGGTTTGTTTTAGAAGCACATCATTGTGTATTCTAGACATATTTATCAAAGTTTATGCTGAAAATGTACATTATCTACTTTTTTGTAGATTATTTTGTATTGAGAAGTGTCTTTTCAGCAATTCCAGTAATGACATTAAATTATAATTATGTGTTGTCTTTCAGTCAGAAGCATCCCAAATTGTTATACTCAATAGTACTGTAAATATTCATGCTTTTGTGAAACCCAAACACTGTGGAATGTTGGCAGGTATTCATAGAACACCATGCAACAAAATAAATGAGGAAATGAAAAAGAGGAGATTTTAGATAGGAGGAGGGAGAATTATTGTGAATTTAGGTAGAGAATGGGGTTAATATTCTACTGTCACTGAAAGTGACATTCAGACTGTACTGGCCAGAGCAGTTATTATTCCTGCTTTCTGTTTTCTTAAGAGGTGTTTCATGTGAACAATGGCACAGTCAGTATAGATGTTGCATTTTCTACATATATTCCATGCTCTGCAGTTGAGTGAAAATCTATGGGGTTTTTTGCTTTTGCATAATTTAGTATGTAACCAGCTAATTTTTTCTTTTTTTAATTATGAAAAAGTGGAAAGTATAAATGAAGCTACTCAAAATACGTTACACTTCTCTGCAAATGTAATTTGAAACTCATGAAACTTTAATGCATAAAATATGGGGTGTTGGTTTTATGCTATACAGAAAAATATAGAAAAGTTAAGTTTCTTCTCTATGTTATTAAAACTATGTATCATAGAGAATTCATGGAGGATTTGGTTTCTTCCATTCCCACACTTTTGAATCATGTTTTCATGAAGGATAGTCATGAAAATACTTAGACTTTTGTGTGTACGTGTGTGTAAATTTTTAATAATACTTCATTCAGAACTAGATAATCTCATAAAATCAATCACCTGTATAACCAACATGGTTTTAATAATTATTCTCTCTCTATACAACTTGCATGTGCACACACTTAGAGAAAACTGCTTTTGAGGGAAGAAGCCTTTCTATTTATCAGTTAGAGCCTACATACACACTAGCGACAGAATGGCAACTAAAGCAGAGACCAGATAATTTGTGTTTGTTTGTTCAAACATGATTTGCTAATTCCGTGCTGTGAGAAGTTTGCATTCCAAATTACATCTTTAGTTAAAAGCATGAAAGAAAAATCTTAATGTTCCTACTTCAAAGTGGGCAGACACATAATTAGGTAGTAACTAAAAGAAGTGGGAGGTACTTTTTTCAGTCCCCCAAAGAGTCAAGGTTTAGTTAAATACTAATTGAAAAATTATCTAGATTTAAGCCAAAGCAGCAATTTGTGCAAAACCCTTACATATTTTTTCCTCTAGTAAATATTTCTCCAGCTTGGTTCCAAGGTTCTAAGCCTCGTGATTTCAGATGTAAGTTATTCCCAAGCATTTAAGCTGAACTTAAGTTTGTATTGCATGATAGTTGTTAGGACTAAAAAGAAATAATGCCCTTGAGAAATGCAGTTTCAGCTGAGAGGAGGTCTGCGAACTGGAACAAAATAAACACTTGTCATAAACAGTAGAGTGGAAATTGGTCCAAACTCCTGCTGCAGTGTACTGGCAGATGTAAATAAATGTTTTAGATTATTTTTGCACTGTCATTTTAGTTTATTACATTTATAATAAACTAGTATGATTTTAACTTGAGAAAGACCTCTTTCTTACATCAATGTATTTTCAATCAGTTAATTTAACTTTTAATTGACTTGAAAGAAACATTAGTTATGCAGGCAAAAATACCACAAAGAAGCAACATAGAGAACTAGCAAAATGACATTCATCTTGCAGTAATTGCAGGTAAAATATATGAAGGAAATACTACAGGTATATGTGCTGTTTGTGGTGAGAAGAAAATCTCAGGAATAGAAACGTGACTAGAAAAAAAAAAATTGTGCATTATGTTGAGGAACAAAGGAGCAGCTAATCTCTTCCTATAATCCAATTGCAGTTGTTCACAGAATATTTCCATTCCAGATATCCTTTTACAGAAAGAGAGAATTTGAATTGGAATGGCATTTACGGAATTTAAACATAATCGGGGAAGATGAGGACTAATTTATGATCTAGGTTTATTTACATTATTTACGTTATGATCTAGCTAAATTTACAAGGAGCTGCTGCTCTTTTTATGGGTATTTGCTCATTTTTATAAATAAATATCAGCCCATTAGAAAGATGTCTATATTCTTTCTAAGTATTTTCTTTAAAAAGAAAATATATTCTCTTGGACTGAGCAACCAGGAACTTGTTCAGTGTACGACACCTCTGAAAAAGTAACTTCATATTTCACATTATATACATATGGAACCCCAATCCAGAGCTACTGAAGTCACTGAGAAAAATTCCACTAACTTCCCTGAGGAGTGTATGTATGTGCAATCAGTAGAGATTTGATGTGTAAGCCTACTGTTGGAGGCTGAGCCAGAGTCTGATGTGAACAAACACCTGTCCAGACCAGCCTACTATTTCTGCCTGCTGTACATATAGGATGACTCATGACCTTTTGGTGGCTTGTTCTGCCTTAAACTTGTGATTGGCATTGGGTGTGTAGCCAGGGACTTTCCAAGAGTTCCCTGATACAACGGAGCATGGCTGTAAATTTCAAGTGCATGTAGACATCATCTTGCCTGTAATGTACTTAGTTGTCTTTCTGCTTGATTCCGGTAGACACCATATCTTTTGTTGACCCTGATTTTTCTCCCATATTTTCATCATACTGCCACTTCAGTTTAAGGATGGATGGCATGGGAGTACTCGCATCAGTACAAGCCCGCTGTAGCAGTGTGTTTAGCCTCGCTCACAGAGAAACGATACTGCTCTTTACTCTTCGTTGACTGCTGTCCACAGGAACTTGTGCTTTCAGAATACCCTCTCATCAACTCCAAGCCTATAGTCAAATGAGCAGGTGTAATAACATGAAGTTTTCATAGGTGTAGAATCCATAGTCCAGATGGAGTTTTAAAGAGTTTGAAGTAACTGATGAGCAATGAAAACAGGAAAAAAAAAAAAAGTAAAATGGAATATAGTTATTTAAATACAGGTTTAAGGGAATAATAGTGATCTGCCTCAGAGAGACTACAGTATAGAGTTGTCCCAGATTGGTATGAATTTGTGAGATTAGGTGGAACCTTTTTTTGTAAAGATGTTTCTTTGTTAGGAAGGTAAAATAATATTACACAAATAGCTGAAAAGTATAATAGAGGAACAGCTATTACGGAAGAGTCATGGCATAAGTTATATGAAACTTGTGAAAATAAAAGAGGAAAAAGAAAAGCTGAATAACAGAATAAAAAGCTCCTTCATTCATTAACCTTTGTGCCATCTCTTCAGAAACAATTCTGTGAGGTGGATTAAGCAGCAGATGATGCAATTAAATGCTTTTACTGTCAAATTGTTGTTTTCGTTTTTTCTAAGTTTTGCTACTGTTTTGTATAATCATTGAGGCTTTCTTCTCTGGTGTAATTTCATGCAAGCATGTTTCACGCCACCATGTGAAGGTTTAAACTTAAACCCATGTTTTTTGGCCCTCTTACCTGCAGTTACTGGCATAACAGCCACATCAAGTGCTAATTCTTACTATCTAGCCAGTCAGCATGTATTTCATCTACCCACTACATTTGCCAGGTATTTACTCATACCATGTATGAGCTGGGTCACACTGGAGGTGGGGGGGTATGGCAACCACAAATAGCACCTCACAAGACTCTGAGAATATAACAGAGCACATGCCATCAGAGAGAAGAAGGGCAAGGAAATAAGGTAACAGAGAAGTGAAAAGGTTGGGAGCCTTGCTGTAGGTAGTTGGGGGTGTTTACACAAGAGGAGTGGGAATGAGGTGTCAGTGTGGGTAGCAGTGCAGGTTTGGTCATAGTTCTGCTTCCCAAGAAGATATTTTGTGTGCGTTGATACACACTCATAGCTGCTCGGTGCAGATTATCTCCTTGCAGCATAAGGGAGAGGATGAGAAGTGATGTAGCATAATCACTGAACATCTGTCATTCCACATTAGATGCTGTTCAGCTCCCAGAACTGACCCAGGACTTTGGTAAATCAGAGGACTTGTAGGTGATGCTGACATGATAGGTGCATGGGGTTATGCAAATGAGGTGTCAAATGGAGGAGGGTTGCGCAATTAGCTGATACAGAGTTTAGGAGTCCAGGATTTTGCAGCGTGCAAAAGGGTGAATATGAGCCACTAGTGCTAAGTTAAAGCAGTTTGAATTGTGTCCTCTGGACATAATGGCTGAGATCCTTCAAGTACTGAACATCCTCTTCTGATGCAAGCTGCTTTCCAGTTTGAGCCCTTCTTAAGCACCGCAGTTTCTTGGACTGTTGCACCTTTGTCAAGGCTTTTAAAGACATAATAATGTATTAATGAAAATATATCAGTAAAATTACTTTGTTTCTTTTATTTTTGTTATAGTTTGATTCCTTTTCAAGGGAAAATTATTATACTCACTGAGCCTGATTTTGACCTTGCGTATGCTAATGCAAGTAGGATGAGAGTGATGCCTGTGGAAGTAATTAATTTGCTCTGTGAGTAAGCAAATCTCATAATTGCAACCTTTATTCTTTATAAAATCTATCTGGTATGAAATAAAGGTTGAGTTCCTTCCATATTTTTCGTCCTATAGCATTTGAAAAAAAAATAAATTGCATATATATATTAAACTTATGTTCGTAACTCCTTTAGTTACTCTCCGTTTTGTAGCACAAATTTCAATACAACCAGGAGCATACACGCACACCTGGAAGCCTAACTTTCCTGCATAGTTGAAGGTATCTCTATTGAATAGCTCAGAGCACTTATTTTGGGTAGTAGCTAGGTTCCTCACTTCTGCATCCAAATCAGTTTCTGAACTTATCTGTAAAAGGGAAGTAAAAGCACTGTCAAATTTCCCTGACGGGCAGGGAGTTAAGTACTTCAAAAAATAGTGGTGGTGCAGGTAACAAAGACAAATATGTAATCTTTGCGTTTTCAATTTCTGTTTGTGTAATAGGAGTTGAGACCAAGAATTTTATTGTATAATTTTATCCTTTGTAACTTGGTGACTTCATGGATTTTAGGCTTCAACAGAAAAGAAAAGAAAAAAAGCATGGATTTTGTGTCTGCGTTATTTCACTTGTACTGGCACCTAGAGGGCTGTGGCCTAATATGTTAGATACATACAACACAACCAATGTTTGCCCTAAAGAGCTGATATTCCAATGTATAAACCAGGGAAAATTAAGTGAATGCAGTAAACAGATGGAGAATTACAAATTAGTGGCAAGATTAATATGACCGAAATAAAATATATACATATGTATGTTTTAAATGTTTTGCTTTTAAAAGTAATTATCTAAATTTTAAATAAAATTTGGCACAAATACAGGAATGTTACAGTTGAATGTCTCAAAATAATGAAAATGTCATCCATTTCAGGAAGAGCAGGTTTTACTTCTGTTTTAAGTAAATGCATACTGATATATTAATGTTCTGTTAAAACTCAATTTTGATTGGAATATGATTTTTTCTGTGACATCATAGTATAAAAGAGATTGTGCATATTGTCTAATTTTTTAGATCATATATATTTTTAAAAGTTGCCCTATATGTTAATAGGTGAAATATTCATCCTGACAATGTTTATATTTGAAATTAGGGGTATATTCCTATACTAAAATAATTTAAGAGAGTTGTCAGTTAAAACACACAATCTGATGTTTCTGAAGTAAATATTTAGAGAAGCTTATTCTTATTTATCTCAGAAGCAGTCAAACTTATAACAATCCAGCAAATCCAAGATTTTCCGGAATGCATTGTAATTTTTGTGTTGTTTGTATGGCTAAGTACAAAAAATTTCTAGTCAAGGTGGCAGTGGATGGATATGGAGGAGGAGATCATTCTTTATCTTTCCTCTGACTGGACAGATAATTTTGTCAAACAACCAGAGCTGTTGGTGGTAAACCAAATGAACTTTTGTGATGTCAAGTGAGAAAAGTGGTAGTTTCTTACTGAGAAACTCTTTCTTTTTACATACAGAACATTACATTCTTAATTTTGTGGATGAATTAAACCATTGTTTTATTTTACTACACCAATCCTTTAGAGTAATCCTAGCCGTATTACAGTAAACTGAATTTTCATATGTGGCATGTGTAGCTATGATATTATATGTGCTACGATGCTGCCCTAAAATTAAATATTCTGGTTATTTCTGCAATCACATATATGGTTATCAGAGAATATTTTCATGCCTTCTAATGTTCTTAGGTTTTCTCTTAAACTTCCATAAGCACTTATGCCTAACTTGGTCAGAACTGTGCATGTTGGTTATGAAACCAAGCAGGATCTGGCAAATCACACGTGTCAAAATCTCCCAAAGAAGCTGCTAGTATGTTCTAAATCAGTGGAGTCAGGTAAAGGTTTTCTATAGTATGTGGCACAAATCCGTGATCATGAAAGCTGTGCCATGCAATAAAAGATTTGCAGTTTTATTTTGTTTTCCTGGGTGACTCTGTTTTTATACAAACTTGCATTTTTTGTTAATTGAAAAAAAAAAAAAAAAAGACACAACAAAAAACAACAAACCAAACCAAACAAACAAAACCCCTAGAATATATATATTTAACAAAAATCTGAACTTTTCTTATATGTAGCAATTAGTTAATACGTTTTGTGTCTAGATCCCAAATACCTAATTAAATCTTAAGAATGGTTTCCTTATTTTTCTGATAGGAAAACTGGAAAACAGCACCTCAACATCACCTAATAGTTTGAATGACATTTTAAAATGACTGAGGTGTCCTGACTTAAAAATGAGTCTGTCTATAAATACATATATAAAACATTTCAATACTTGTGTGTGTGTGTACAAAAATATGTATATACACATATTGAGATGTGTGTGGTTTTATAGGATTATTTAGTATATAAGTGGGCTAAATGTTTTTCAATACCATACTTTTATGTTACCTTTAGAGTAAGTTAGCACCTAATAATTTCTTATTTATTCCATAGAACATCTTTTGGTTTGATGTCGGTGAACTTGAAATTCTAAAGAAGTTAAAAATTCTGTCTATTTTATAAAACAACAGTGCAAAATACAATTTGGTTTGTTATAATTTTTAATGTACATATTATATAAGTGGAAAATATAAATGTTTCTTAACTTTATAGTATGCTGGATTTTCAAATATTTTATTTTGATGCTATCATAACAACTGGAAATATCTAAAATGGGTAAGACTAGAAAAAGCTTATTTATAGGGCATGGATTTT
>NW_010125232.1:146837-158628 GCF_000699245.1 Pterocles gutturalis
GTATCTTATGAAATGCAACTATTTATAGACTTGTTTTGCTATAGGGAGGCTGGTGAACACGCTGAATAAGAATTACCTCAGTTCTGCAGCTTTCTATGTCTTTTTAATGCATTCTGTTTCAGGGTCACTTTCAATCAATATTTCATTTACTTACTGAGATTGAATGGGCGCTCTGAGACACAGTGTGCTGTTTATCATACAGATTGGACACCTCATTCCAGACCCGAGATCTTTCCCGCAACGCTGGGAGCTGTCCTTTCAGCACCACAAAATTGCCGCTTGAAGTTGCATTGCCGTTTTTTGCTTTTTTTTTCACCAGGAGCTTTTCTTTCAGCACCACAACATTGCACTTAGACTTTTTAAACGGCTGCGTTCCTCTTTGCTCTGAAGACCAATTTCGTCTGCACTTCCTGTTATTGCTATTACCTGTAGGACTTTCAATCCTATTTCACCCTCGCCACCCTTCCCCCAAACAGTTTTAAGGTATCTTATTTCTGTGGAAGTCATTTTTCTCATTGAATGATCAGAAACAAAGATAAATTCTAACCTTTAACGGCTCATTCCGACTCATTGCTTACAGTAGATCTAAGCTCTTTTTTCTGCTTATTCGACTCCTTCCAGCTTCCCATCACATCTGTAACAAACTTTTAAAATGATACTGCCACACCACCATGCACAAGCCTACCTGCACAGTAGAGATAGATTATTCCATCACATTCAGATGGTTAACAGAGGTTAGCACATCCTGTATTTATATATATATTTATATCGCTTTCTAAGAAAGTGCATATTAATGTTTACTTTAAAGAATGTGTAAATGGTGCTATCAAGAACTCTGATCAATTTTATCCCAGTCTTTTTCTGTACCACTTCGAATGTATGAGATTTATTTTTCTATTGGAAAAAAAAAATAAACAGTCTGAAAGCACTACAATTGGTAGATTTTAGTAATTTTACAGTGAACTGAATCCCTATGTCATAGTATCATTAAATTTAATGATGGGTCATGCAAATTGCAACATGCTTATTGATAATACACATTTTTGTCTGGACACTCTTCAGTCCATCTGCTGACTCCTAAATGTCTAATTCACTTGAGATGAGATGTCTACATCCTCCAAATTGTAAACATTTTGATGGGGATATGGCAAAAAGGGTTGATTGAGTGCTACTACTGAGACTGACTTATTTAATAAGTGACAGAGATTCAAATGATATCTCTTAAATGCAAGGCAAACACGGCTTAGCATGTCACTATCTGGTGCAATGCAGTCCCTGTACATATAATATGCTGCATCTTTACTAAAAACGCTTGCAAAATCTTTAGTGAACAGGAGAGCAATATACTCTACTATAGTTATATAAATATGTTGCTCCTAAAAGTTCCCTTCTTTGATTTTTCCTTAAAAATTTATTAGGATATAATTATTGCCTGCAATTATATGTTGATGCATTTTGTTCAAAGGGTAAGTACTGTGCTGCTTTTACTCGTTCTTAGCAGACAATTTTACACACAGCACATTCTGCTTGTAGCTGTATTCATATATTTTTCTGTTAAACTTGTACTTAAATAGTGTAGGCTAACTCATTTAGAATTTATTATTTTTAAAGTACTATATTTTTTCTATGCAGATTAATACAATAACTTATATATTTTATAAGCAGAAAGATATGTGGAAAGGTTTACATTATTTGTAAGCATACATACTGCTATTTGTAAATGAAACTTTCTCTTTTGTGATTAAATTAAAAATAGTATAAATTCAGGTTTATAATGCAAATATTGTTTAAACTGAAAATATTTGTTATTTTGCTTACAATATTTTTTTAGGGATAATTTAAAATGTGTAGCTTGAAAGAAAAAAGTTTTATGGAATTGTAGCGGGTGAGCAGCTGTTTCCACATTGTTAGGGCACAGAAGTTAGAGTTCTGATTGCCACATTAATCAGAAAGAATTGAGACTACAAAATCCATTTCATTTAATCTCATTATTGAATAAACAGCTCTGTAGTGATTCCTATTTGTACTTGTTTCTCTAATAAAAATGCAACTGTAGCTCTCAACACAAATTAGTTTTAATTATTTAAATTATATGACTTTTTCAAACATAAATAATCTAACACCTGTTTTGCCTTTTCATTTTATGAAAAAAATGTTCCATGAAAACTAATAGAGGATGATAGTGGGGAATAACAAAGGTAGGTCTATGTGTTTATTACAATTCTATTAATTAAAAAAAAGATGTAAGTGTGAGTTGATTACCATCTGTCAGGATGAAGAAGCAGTCTGTTTCATTGCTATGCAAGGACACAACAGAGAATAGCAAAACAGAAGGATGTCTCACATACAGTGGGTCAATACAACTCACTTGTCCTGTGCTCATCTCTGAGAACTGGTGACAGTGATTTACAGTATAGCAATTCATCTTCTGAATACAATGATAACATTACAAAGCAATGACTAGTGTAGCTTTTGAGACGCTTAATCAAGGAACCAAAAGCTGCCATGACAGTCACCAATATATGTGAAACAAACCTTCTCAGGAGAAAAAAAAAAAAAAAAACAAAAAACAAATCTGATTTTCCCTGTGTTGTTTTAGTAACTTCATTTCAGGAGATCTGCCCGACTGTGAAGAGTATCCAAGGTATCAGAAGGGTATAATGTGGTATAAGAACCTATTGGTAGCTCACTCTGAAAATGGAGATCTGTTTGTTTTCTCCACAGAATAGCAGAATCATATTTGTTGTTTCTGTTTCATGCTACGTTTTGTTTTAAAAGATTTGCTATTTAAAATTCTGGTTATCTTAAGACACTGACCTGAATTCATTTATAATTTGGTTGAGGAGGGATATTAAATATGTAATCCAGTTGTGGTTGGTGGTGGCCTCATATGGCACTTCAAGCAGTGAGAATTTGTATGATTTTCTGTATATTAAACCATACTTTAATATTGATTCTGTTTGTGGTGTATTAACTGTTATCCTTTCTTGGTAAAGGAAATATGATAAGCAGATAGTTACTGTTCTAAATCAACAAGGCAATTTTAGAGTCACACAAAGTTGTTGAAACTACCACTCAGTAGTTTGTCTGCCAGATTAATCATCTTTATTGTCCCTTCTGGAGGTGTGTCTCTTCCTTCGTGCAAAATATTTCCAGCAGGCAGGCTTATCATGAGAACTTAAGACACTCCAAGGATATGATTATGTGACCATCATATTTAACATTGTGCCCTACATATCAATAACATAGCCCAGGGTTTCAGAGCTGTCCTTTTTTTAAAAAAATGCAAATTACAGAAAATGTTTTCTAAAGCATTTTATTATATTTCAGAGTGCATTTTCTCTCAAAATGCTCCTATGGTTATTTTACATTAGCTATAGTCCCTTATCAGTGCAGTTAATTTAAAACACTTATACTCAATTTTTTGTATTTCATCCTCATTTTTGAGACCCTTTGTTTGCAACACTTATTGTTAAATAATCAGTAAATATACTACAAGAAGGTACTGTGGGACTACAATTTTTTTTATGTCATTGGAATGCAACTCAAATTCAGTAGTCAAAATAATTTCTAGTGTTGCAGAGAGCTACAGTATGCAACTACTCAAGGAAAATCTAGATTTGATTTTAGTTCTTGTTATTTTTATAATAATTTTTATAAATTTATAACTTGAAACTAAATAAATGCAATGTCATTTAAAAGAAAAAAAAAGGATATGGAAGAAAGAAGGATGTTTTCAAAACTGCAACTGTACATTGTAGGACACCTTCCTCTTGTAGTACTTTTGATGTTGAAGAAAGGGCTAGAAGCTGTCTTTAAGCCTCCAGAACTGTTTCATTGTTGGTCTGACCACACGTGTGGTGGAAAAAAAAATTGTGATAGAAAAATTACTTTTGCATTTATGTGTTAGACTGGAACTTTGCTCTTAATTTTTAATGGACTGCTCTAAAAAACAGAACTATTTTACAACCTAGTCAGCTAGCTTGTAATCTAAATACATAAATTAATATAGGTAAAATGGCTTTGCTGATGCTGCATTCAATGCTGCATTCAGTGCTGTAATGTATCTCAAGAAGCCTTCATATTACTAAAGATACTATGATGACAACTAAGCAAGTATATCAGGATAATCAGGTTTATTATTAGTACCTTTGAAACAATATAAACTTATATCTCAGTTTTTAAATGCCTTTCCCTAAATAAATGGAGTTCTTTGTTACCTGATCGGAGCTGTTAGTAAAGGCAAGGGTAGGGGAAAATTGACACTAATATTTTTCATCTAATGTTAATGTATTGATACAAAGTAAACGTCACTCTAAAATTAATTGCTTGCTTTCTCTTCTAAAAAGTCACTTGGCAATGTACCACAGTCCAGACTTTTTTGAAGGCCAGTGAAATTTTTTAATAATCTTACCTGACATCAGCTATTCCTGGCACAATGTAATACTACTCTTTCAGCACCTAAAGGATGTAACACACATCATTGAAACATTTTAATTTCTGCTGTGCATGCTAATTTTAAATTCTCATTGGAGCTTTGAGTATTACTTAGAATGAAAACGGAAAATGCAAGCAAAAAAAGGCTGTATTTGAGAACCTCTTTTTACATGACAGTCGATGGAAATATCAGCGATATTGTTTGCTAGCCTCTGTGTCTGTTTATGTGAATGTTTTAATTGTACACATATCTGTAAGCCAGTATAACTAGAAGTACTAAATAATTTGCATCCAATTTGTATAAACTGATCTAAATTGCAATTTTCCTTTATTTGAGCTGAAATAGTCAGTGTCCTGATATATTGTCTTGAAACAGTATAACTGCACAGACACATCTAAACATGAACAGTTGCAGCCGGTGAGATGTGGAGGACAAGAATTAAGGAATAACAGTGATTTTATAAAAGCCACAAGACTGCAAAAGTATGTCATACAGACAAGTTTACAAAAAGAAGAAACCATTTTACCTTTGATTGTAATGCTTCAAGTGTATTTTCACTGAATTCTTATTCATACCCTGTCATTAAACTCAAACCTCAGAGAGATTTATTTTGTTTAAAAAAATTGTTTTTGAGGTGTCATTATAATTAATTTCCCCTCCACAATTCAATTATTTTTTTCCCCAATCAATGGACATCGCTTGCTGTACAGTGAAAAGAAGGGGAAATTTTGAAAAGAAGAATGTGCCTAATCAGACTGCACTACTTACTGGGAGCCAATTTGATTGCATGTGACTAACACATTAATTTTTATCATTATTGTAGGTCATCAAGACAAGAAATGGAGTATCATCACTGAGAATAATTTTAAGTCAGAAATTGTATAATTTTTTACTCCCACCATCAGCGGGACTAGTAGGGTTCATGGCATCCATGGGTTCAGGTGTCTGCTCTTTTGTTATGAATGTTTGACTACATTCTGTTTGAGCAGAACTCCTGATGAAAAACACTAATTCCAATTTTAACTGAACATGCATGTTTCTATATATAAGCATAAAAAATTACATCTTTAATTCATGTGTTTAAACATGGCACAAATGGGCATAAAAAGGACTCAGCGGTCCATTGGTAGACCAAATTTGCCCACGTGTAGGCAGGTATATCACTTCTATGTGCAGATTTGCATGTTAGTCAATAATATTCACAGGTTAACAATAAAGTTCACAGAAGCTTGTCGTGGTTTGGTGGAGAATCTCAGTTTTGAAGGAGCTAAAATGCTCTGTAGTGATGACCAAAATTAGTGAAGAAACCAGTAACACCTGAAGTGATTGATTCCAGCCTAGGTGGTGGACTCTGTAAGTATAAAAGCTAACAAAAATATTGGTGGTGGTCTTATTTTCCCAGATGGAAGACTTTTTTCTTAGAGGAAAAAAGGTATTACAGAAAAATTGTCCAAGGCAGCTAACAGTCTTTAAAGTGCCCAGCTTTGATGTAATTTGGCTTCCAGTTAAATCAATGGAAATTTTTGGTCTAGTGAGAGCACTGGCAAGAAAACAGTGACTTCTAGGAACAGTGAGGTTTTATTTTGTTAAATTGAACCAGTATGGTTGAAGTTGCAGTCTACTTTCATCAATACTTACGAATTTAGAACACATACTTTGGAGTTATTCAATGTGTCAACCAATCCTGTTCAAGGTTCAGTGTTAATAGATGGACATTCCTCACTAAGGTTGACCTTAGATAGAGATGCCAAGGATAAGACTTCAAAAGAGTTTACTTTGTTTATATAGGAGGGCATGCTCCAGAAAAGAACCATTTTCCAGAATCCAAAACTATTGAAATTAATTAATAGTATGATTGCTAGTCTTTTTGTTAGAAGCAATTAAAAAGTTGCCATTTCAGTTTAGATGTGTATATCCTCAATACTGTGCATATAAAAATTACTGAGCAAAATCTGATGATTTTTTTTCTATAAAACTCCACTTCCAGCTCTTCCAAAGATAGTTATTAAGTCATCAACAGCAATAAAGGACATTTGTAGTCATGTTTTTAATATGTATTCTTCTATTAAGCAGTTTTCCTGTACTGCATTTCGTATTTTATTCCTCCAAAATAAAGAAAAAAGACTATGATTGTGCCCTAAGAATGCTTCTATAACTATTGTTAAAGCATTGAATGCATACAGTATATGTAGTCCTAATACTGTGTTGTTCTGGGATGACATCATCCCAGTTTTTCTTGCCTTTAATGTGAGAGAAACTGGCTGATCTCATTTGCGTTTTCCACTTTTAGTGTCTGTAACAAAAAAGAAGTTATTTATATGATGAAGGTGAGTTTGCAAGGTTGCATCATTTTTAAGAATGTTTTATAGGAAATGAAATGACCTGGTTGGCTAATATTTACCTTATTATTTTAAGAAATACAGTTGTGTGTGTCTTCAAACTGCCCATCCTTTTCTGCCCACTCTCAAAATACATTTGCTTAATATCAAAGTGGATATAAAAGGAAACATAAAGTAAAGACAAAAATCAAATAGGTCCTGTTTTGCTAAATTTTGATAGACAAGGTTATGTGTCTTGTCTGATAGACAGAACAAGCACACTTAGCCCAGTGAAATACTACAGAGGTTTGTGATCTGTAGAGCAGGCAAAAAAACAGGTAGCAGCTGTATCCAGTGTGTGTATATGTATATATATGTTTATGGTTTTAGGAGAGAACACTTCCCTGTACTCCACGTCATTATACCAAAGCCAAAATGTTCCCCCCAAAAAATATTTCAAACTTAACGGTTTGTAATTTTGACACAGCTTTGTTTTATCAGAATTTTTATGTGCAGTTCACTTGAAATAATTATGTACTTTCTACAGAAGTGTTTAGAAAACTGGAACCGACTTAGGGTAAGTTAACATCTCCCATATCCTACCTCAAAGAAGCAGCAGAGATCATGTTGACTACACATAATCTGGTCTTTGTATAGAACTATATTATAGGACCAATTGTAAATAATTTTAATTTCAGTTTTTCTGATCATAATTGAATAATACTTCAGTTGCAAGGTTCACTACTACCTGGAAAGTCTGATTTTTAAAAAGTTGCAACATGTTGCAATTGCTGATTTTTACAAACGATCCTGACTGCTGAATCAGTTGCTGTGGTGTATTGCAGTGTCATGGTCTTTGTGCTGTCTAGGGTAGGAACAGGCAATCAAAGTCAAGCAAGTTGACTTAAACCCGTTGTGTCTGGGGATTCATTCTATCTGCAGGAAAAAAGTGCTCATGTAGCTGGCACTGATTTTGATGGAACTAGAAATTAAGTTCTAGGACACAAGTCCAGCAATTTATTCCTCCTTGGAGTCTTCCTCATTCATCATTTTCTCCCCATGGATACAGCACCAGACAAGTTCCATCAGCACGAAGTCCAGGTGTGTGTTACACAGTGTAGGGCATATCTATTTTGAAAGTAGATTTTACAAGACTTGAAACTAATGCCCACTTAGACATATGTGTCTAAGCAAGCATGGCTTTTTTTTTCAGGTTCACAGATTTTATGGCTAGCAAGCAGCAATCTACCTGCCTACATGCAACATATGCCTCTCCTGTCTTCTCACTCTTCCAAGGAGTACAAACTATATTCCACCTAGGCTTCCACCTGCAAGCCCATCTAAAGGGCTTTATCTAGTACCATTATTTTTTTTTCAGTGTGATACAATACATAACTGGAAATCCTTTCTTATTGAGAGATCACATTTTTTCAGGCATGGTTTGTCTTGAACCTGTCTGTCTTTTTACTTCAAAGGAAGGTGCTGGCTGTAGTTTCTGCATAAAGTCTCATTTGACGTATAGTACATACATTTTAGTAATGTGAATTCTTTAGGTAAATGAAAAATTCACAGCCATAATGTGTAAGCCAAGAACCCAGGTTTGATCTTTTCCATTGTTCCACATATGTCCATAATTAGTAGGTCATCTCTTCTCCCTTAAAATTTTCTGGGAGAAACCTCAGCTTTGCTAAAAGTCAGTGATAAGACTTCTGTGAAACCAGAATTTTAACTGTGAGCACAGGACCTTCTGCTGGATTTTTTTTATTATTATTCCAGACATCTAAATAGAAATTAGAAAATCCTGACATGACACTATTTGTTTCGTACAACCCATATTCTGTAAGTTTATATATCTGATATTATGATAAGGGCTAATATTGCATATTATCATTTATTGGCTTTTTCCACTCTTCCCTTTTGTGTGCACCCATGCTGTGCATGACAGACTTCCAGAGAACTCTACTCAGGCTGTCACATCCCGTTGCCTTGGCCTGTACAATCCACATGGTTTGTTATAAATAAGTGCAGCCACATTGCTGTCCAACCACTCCCATTCCAAATTCCACCTCTGTATTTCCTCTACCCTGCCCAGGCTTAAAATGCATGCAATGGTTTTAGGAAGGTAAAAACACCACAAAAACAGCATTGAAATACCAGCAGTTTAGGTTTTACAGTTGTTTTCTCTTGACCTGGTGCAAAGGAGAGAACATGCCTGAAAAGCTTTCTCCTACGTTCCCCCGACATTAGCCTGAACTCTGGCATTCATTGTTGAGAAACTTGAGCTATATAGGCCACCGTGGTTATTATGTCACAGCCTACACAAACCTATTAGCAATATCAAACAGGCATGAAATCAAAGTAGTTTTGGAAAGGTTAATAAAGATGAGAAAATTGTAAAGTGCAAGGGCTGTATGAGAGAAGGTGTATACTCTAGAAGGTGTAAGTCAACCATTATTATATTGCTAATACAATGTTAGAGAATACCATCATAGTTATATAACAGCTCTTCACTATAAAGGAGTGTTTGCAGCAACGAAACTGTCAGTAACTACCCTCTTTGAAAATGGTGTGGCTCAGGAGGAAACAAAAATTTTGGAGGTAAGATCTGAAGAAAATGAAGAATCTCCATGTGTAAGTGCCTCCTCGAAGAATATGAAACTATTCTCACTGTTCAAGCCAATGATTTTTTTTTATCATGTAATTTTATTATTACATAGACTCTAATGAAATGAATATTAATGGATTGAAAGTCTTACCTTGGTAAGCTATTCAGTATCAAAAAGCTATTTCTTTGTTTACACAAGTATTAGAAGTCTCAATAAACACTGTTCTCCTTACATAAGTCAGTGCTACTGAGGTTAAAAAGGCCTCTGTGTAGGCATCAGCATAATTTGTCTGTAGGTAGGGAAAACACTATAAAATTGGAACTGCTATCACTATGACTATTGGTTTTGCAGTAGTGCCCATATTGTGTAATGTTCTCTGCACACACATAAGGCATTGTAGTCTGGAACTTGTCTCAGTGAGGGAGTGGGGTTTGCCAGTCAGTGAGACCCTGTAGAGAACAAAGCAAGGACAAAGGCATATGTTAAAGACATATGAAAGAAAATATCACTTGAGTGCCACATTACTTCTTCCAGGCCTTACTCTAATCAATTTGAATAAGTTAGTTGATGTAGATACAGTTCAACCAGGCAGATTATAATCTTAATTAGGAAAAAATGGTCATGCTACAGGGAAATAAGCTACAACTGGAGGTGCGCTTGGAAGAAACATCTTATGTTTTCAGTTGTAGAAATTGTTTCTAACTCCTGCTTGTAAGGCTCATTTATCAAAACCCCAAATGTTCGGACATTTCACATTGTACAAGTAGCTTTTATAAAGACAATACTCTGATGCCTTGAACAGGAAATACTGTTATTCCTACCTTATGCTTTCACATACAGAAGACAAGTCTAGAACCCAACCCTCATACCCACCCTCAGGTCTGGGTATGTAAGATGTCTATATCAATTGTATCTATAAGTATATCAAGTGTATCTAACTTAAAATGAAGTGTATCCCTTATATTTAGGCACCATTAGATAGTTTTATATACAGTCTGTCACTGTTTGGAGATATCTCATTAAATTTCTGTGCATCGTTAATACTAAAGCTACTCGCTTTTCCATTTTCACTATGCAACAGCGGAAATAATTCCTTGATAACGTGGTATTTCTCACCTTTGTCATTGGGACCATTGTATTCTTTCCTACTCACTATATTTTTACAATAGATTTATGCAACTGAAATATTACAAAGTTTTAGTAATTATATGCTCAAGAATTTCTGAATAAATGTCACTGGTGTGATATAACGCCACCAAAAACTGTTATTAAAAAAAAGAGCTCCCAGTTTTCAGCACCTCTAGTAGGGCTACAAATTGAAAATTACTTTAATTGGTATTTATGTAACTCTGCTTTCCACTTTAGAATTTTACATGAATCACAGCTACCACTGTGGTGGTGAAGTGGTAAGGTATCAGCACTTCACCATTTCAGAGGGATCCAGTCATTTTGCTTAAGTTCCCCTTGTATTCCTTTCCACCAAAGGAAAATTTAATAAATAAAAAATCTACTTCTGAAATAGTTTTATCCAGAACTGCTAGGGAGGCAGTTAGAACATTTGCATCGTTTACCTAGCTACTAGAAAGTCATATACTGTCATACCAGATGCAGAGAACTGAAGGAGCAAGTACAAAAGCAGAGTAAAAAACCCTATGATTTCCTGTTCTCCTAGCAGTAAGATCCGAGAGGATTGTAATACACGTAATGGCATTAATGCAGTCTAAGTAGCGAGTAAAACCCGGCTGTTTATAGTTTTATCAGAATTATATGAAATCAATTGCAAAAGAAAAAAAAAAAAACAAAAGGAAGCAAAATCACATTAATTTTACTTCCAACCAACATTTCTAAAATGCATTAAGAACTTTTGAACTATAACGCAATCATAAAATTTTAAGTGCTTGGTGGAATAATAATTTCTCGTAAGAGAGGTATGAAGCGTATTGGGAGTGCAGTAATGTGAAAAGATAACTTGTCTTATTTTAAAAGAATTGAGTATGCACTTCCATTTTACATTCAGTAATGTTACATGTAATGTGGCATAGGTGCCAAGATAAATACCTTCTTCCCTGGACCTTTTAGGTTGCTGAATTTTTATGTCATATAGATGTAATTCTATTCAATAAATGCCTTTGAAGATTTTGCCTTAGTAGGCTAACAGGAAGCTTGCATTTCAGAACATAGAATAGAGACGTGTTTCTTTTCTTTGTTTGCTCCTGGACCTTAGGGATTACCAAACATATCTGGGTTCAAAGCCTGCAGTTAAATTAGTAGTTGCCTGCTCTGCCTTTCACTAATTACATTGCTTTAGATTATGTCAGTTAAGTTAAAATAAGTTCTAAACCTTCAAATTCATGAGGACTTTGAGGGATATAAAGATACAAAGAATGCTAAAAGGCCAAATAAACTTTCACTCTTTTCCCTTTCCCCCC
>NW_010125233.1:0-4438 GCF_000699245.1 Pterocles gutturalis
GAGGATTAGGGGCTGTGGCCAGTCCCCAGTCAGCCAAGGTCCATGCTGAAGTCAGCAGCGAGGCTCAGCCTCGGGTGTCCTGTGTGCAGGACAGCAGCAAAGTGCAATCTGCTGCCCACCATCTGCTGGGACGGGCTGGTTTGCCCCAGCCAGCCTGCCACGGGGGTGCACGGCGGTCCCCTGGGGCACAGTGTTCTGCTTGGAAAGTGTTCCACCTCTCACCGCAGTCAATGTGCATTTTGCAAAGCCCTCCAGAAATGCCAGGCACTGTGGAGAGGGTCCCATTCATGGGCCAGACCCATGGGCAGGAGAAGAGCAGCCAAAACAACTCAGAAAAATCCACGGAGGACTGGTTTCACTGGGGTGGGACTGGTCCCCATGCAAACAGCCAGCCCAAGGTCAGGTTTGGGCTCGTGGTGCTCACCGTGGGCTGGATGTGGCCCTTGGTGCAGGGCTGGACATTGTCTTTGCTGAGGATTTTCAGTGCTATCTGCACCTGGAGAGCGGGAGCAGCTTCAGCCTCCTGCTGATGTGTTCCTGCTGCTCCGTGAGGCGCTCAGCACCCCCAAATTCCCTCGTTTTTGGCTTGAAATGGGCCAGACCCTGTCCTGCAGGAACCAGCAGCTCCTCAGAGCGTGGACAGAGGTGAACCATGGTGACTTGCAACTCTTCCTGGACGAAAGGTAAAACACAGACACGCTGCCTCTGCCGTGTCCTGGCTGAGCACCCCTGGGTCCTGCAGAGCACGAGGCCACCAGCATCCCTGGGGACACGGCCAGTGCAGACCAGGAGCCAGGGGAGGTGTGGACCAGGGCTGCAGCCTCCCTCCAGCCCTGTGCGAGGGGCAGGGCAGGGAAATGCACTCCAAAAGGATTTCACCCAGGCACTGCATCCCTCTGGCCCAAAATGATGGATTCAGTCAGGCCGGCAGCTCAATCTGGCTCCTGGCCTCACGCCATGGGTGCCTGGCATCACAGCAATACCCTGCCTAAAGCTTTTCAAAAAGGCAAAGCAGGCTGCCGGCTCTTTCATCTAAAAGCTGGCTCCTGATCTCTCTAACCAGGGGCACAGGACCTCCAGCACAGCCATCCTCACGTTAAACACCCCGGTACTTCTGAAGATATTGACCTCAGAGCCCCGAACAACGAGACAGTTTATTTCGCAGCTTATCTCCCATCACTGAGGTTTGAGCATTTTGGCCCTAATGAGTTGCCCGAGGCCACATAGCAGGCAGTGATGCACAAATGTGATGGCTTCTGCTCCAGGACCCAGCTGGCTTTTCACCCGCACCCCCCTGCTCCCGCGGCTTCCCCAGCTTTACACCACCTTGCACAAGCGCTGGGAGAAGCTGCGTGCTGCTGAGCTTCCCCCAAACTCCTCCACACACCTTCCCACATTTTTTTGGGGGGAAAGATTCCTCTCTTTTTTTTTAAACTGGAAAACCTCCCTTTACTGGAATTCAATTGTTTGAGCAAAAAAAAAAAACAAAAAACCCTCATTTCGGTTGACTCTCCTAATTCCCAGAGCGGACAGAAAGCCTCGAGGGCCGAAGCAATGAGCGATGGGGGAGGCAGAGCCCGGAGCCAGCCCCGAGCCCACATTCCAGGCGAGCGGGATGCTCCGCACAGCAGCTGGGGGCCGTCCCGCTGCCGGTGACCCCCCCGCTGCACAGCCAGGCATTTTTGGCTGCAGGCGAGGGCTGGGGCTGCTCCCCACCCAGCCTTGCTGCTCCTGTCTCTGGGCTTGGGCAGCCCTTGCTGAGCACTCGCGTTCCCCCGCAGAAGGCAGCTATCTTGCACCTATTTCACAAATAAGATAACAGCCCTTGCTCAAGGTCACAGGAGGCAGAGCTGCACCGTCCAGCCTCAGCACCTTGCTGAGGACACGCAGCCCAGCGCCTGCCACTGTGCCCAGCCCGCGATGCTCTCCGGGGGCTGCTCCTGTGCCAGGCAGGGTCCTCTCTGGGGTGATGCTTGCTCCATAACCATGCTCTGCTGCAGAGGGAGATCAGATCTGCTTGGGTTGACTCCCCACAGCAGGACCCACTCTGCTCCCCGTGCCTGTCTGATGCTGCAAAGCCTCCAAAGCAGGGATGCGCTGGCATGGTGAGCTCGTGCCAGCCCTGCTGCAGCCCAGGGCTCTCCCACGAGGAGGTCTCCCTCTGAAGACAGGGGTCAGCACCATACGTGACAGGGCTTGTTCGACAGACACATGCAGGGGACACGGTGGCATCAGGCGGCCACCCCATCCCTTGCTGCAGGAGATGTCCCTGCAGGGCTAGGGCAGGTCGTAAAGGCCATGAGCAGATGAGACATGGCAGTTCCCTCCAGCAGATAACCAGAGAGCTGCTGTGCCTCTCCCCAGTGGTGCTGAGCCATTGGGACAGCTTTGAACCTCCCGACACCTTTCTGCATTCCACCCCCTTTATTTTGCTGCTGTCAATGATCCCACTGTCTCCCTCTGGGACATTGCGTTCCTCATTCCTCCCCAGATAAAGCCACTGACCCCTGTGCCAGCTGCTGAGACCAACTCCACATCCCTGCAGCACAGGGGGAAGCCTGGGAAGCATTAAAAGTTGGCAGTTTATTTTCAAGCCAGACCCGTGTCTCCATCACCGGGCAACACGGAGCCAGCAGCTTGGCCACGTCCGGGCAAGAAGGAAACAAAGATAACGACCCTGGGAATCTCACTGCTCCAGCCAGGCTCTGTGCAGTGCCTGTGGGTGACATTGCTGGCCACGCTGCAGGCACCTGCTGGGTAAAAACCAGCCACTAGACTGGAGCATCCTCCAGCACTGGGCACATCCAGCGCCCTGCTCCAGGAACAGCCACCTCATTCCTCATTCCCGCAGGAATTTGGCATCCCAAGTCCCCTCTCTCAGGTACACTGATTTCAAAAGCTCCTGAGAGGACGGACAGATGGGAAGCAGGGCACCCCACCTAACCTCAGATGTCCCTGTGCAGGTGTCACAGCATCCACGTGGAGCAGCAGCCCCTCAGGACCCCCCAGATCCCCCCAGCTGCTCCCCACAGATGCTGCCCCGCTCCACCTGCAGCATCCCCACTCCAGTCCCTGGCTCCTGCCCACACCTGGGGCTGCACCAGCCCCATTTCCCTGGAAAAACCCTCTGAAAGTGAGAAGCAGCTCTGGCCGCATGTCCAGGGGAGGGAGGCAGGGAGGGAGGGGGCTGCCTGCAAGTGCCACCACCAGCAGAGCCCCCAGGAACCCCCCCTCCACCCCGGGGGACGCGCTGCCTTTCCCCACTGACTGTGCCCTTGAGGCTCCAAGAAAGCTTTCTCATCATTTCCAGCAGTAAATTACCACTAAATTATTACCCTCATTAAGTGCCATATATCTGCTAATATTAATCATCTGCAAATAAATCCACACATTCCAGCACTCGCTATGTTGTTATCGAACCAGAAGATAAACAGCTCAGCAGTCCGCGCACCCAGGGCTCCGTGTTCGGCTCAGGGAAGTCCCTTTCCATCTCCCAGTGCCTCCCGGATTTCTGGGCAGCCCCGGTGCTCCCTGGACACCCATCCGTGCCCTGCACATCGTCCTGGCCGGTCTGTTGGCGGACACATGCCAGCAGAGTGGCTCGGGCCACGCGTGGCGAGTTTGGCCAAAGCAGAAAGAGGCAGAATCAGGGTTATATTTACAGTTATATTTATAGTTACTGAAACTGGAGTTTGACCAGAGCAGCACCTCCCGTTGCAAGAAATGCCAAAGGACCATCGGTGGCTGTACAGGGCTGTTTTCTCCATAGGGCATGACCTTGCAGTGCCCTGATCACACCCACCGGGACTTTGGAACGACAGCTCTGGAAACGGGGAGCTGCCAGCCCCCCTGTGAGCTCGCCTGTCCCCATGCAGTGAGAACCAGTGGCGAGTCAGTCTGCGGGAGGGACACCGGGATTTGGAGGGGACAGAGCAAGCCTGAAGGTCTCGTGTAAATGGACAAATCATCTCACACGTGAATGAGAACTTTCTCGGGTTTTGCCAATATTGGGTGGGCAAGAAACCCATCCCGTTGAGTGTCTGCGCTGCCAGTGTCCCAGCCCAAGCCTCCCTTTGGCTGGTTGGTTTTGCATCCCAGTGTAACTTCATTTTACTGTCTGTCTGCCAGGGAGATGTTCTCT
The DNA here is from genome assembly GCF_000699245.1 of Pterocles gutturalis. NCBI lineage: Eukaryota > Metazoa > Chordata > Aves > Pterocliformes > Pteroclidae > Pterocles > Pterocles gutturalis. The sequence continues at coordinate 4,142 of NW_010125233.1, forward strand.
TTTTCAAAGGCAGATGGCTGTGATTAGGGGTGAAGCTTCAGTTCAGGGCTCTCTGGGCCCATTCCAAGCTCAGACACTGATCCCAAACACGTAATTTACCCCCCACGCCTGTGGCCACTTCTCCAGCTCCACAGCTCTGCCCACACCGGGATGTCCGATCAGGAAAGTGAGGGAAAAAAAATCTTTCATTGGTGGAGCTCTGCTAGGAAAAGTGCCAGTTCAATGACGACAAAAAATATCACTTTGAGCATGAGTTGATTGTCCAGGCAGGGCAGTAACGCCAGCAACGCCTCTGCA
>NW_010125233.1:4454-6358 GCF_000699245.1 Pterocles gutturalis
TCCCCTCTTTCCGTTGTACCCACGCGTGGGACCCCTGTGCCCAGGACCATCGGATGCTGGTGCTCTGGGTTCCCAGGGTTTGCCCCGTGCAGGGACCACTGCGCGCACCCGTGGGCTGGCCCTCCTGCCATGTCACGCGTTTCCGTTTCAAAGGGCTCCGTGCATATCAGGCTGTCCTTCAGAAAAAAACACTTGATAGGGGTTATTAATGATATTTACAGGATAACTGCTTGGCAATTATTAGCTCTGTCCGTCAGAGGGCAATGAATCAGCCCCCTTTCCTCCGGCACCCTCCGGCAGGGTGTTCCTTTGGCACGCTCCGGGCACAACGATTGATGCCCTTAAGATGAGGTTTCTTGGCAGAAAATGCTGATGTGTTGTGCATGCACAAGGTACCAGAGATTTTCACTCCAACAGCCTCTGAGGTCAAGCAAAAGGCACATCATTGCCTGCTCCCTTCCTCCCACCCCAGCCATTTCCCCCTCCTTCTCTCCCATCTCTCTGTGCCTTGCCTCCTGTCTCCCCTCTCCTTTTTCCCATCTTTTTCCCCATACACAGGCTCAGAGGTTTGGGATCGAGCCTGGAGCAGGGAGGGCAGCAGAGCCATCCCCTATAAATGGCTCATGCCCAGCTGTCCTTGGGGATGACGGCAACATGAAACATCCATTCCTTCCACAGCAAATACCCCACAGCATCCTTCTGGTGGCCTGTTCCTTCCGTGATGTCTCCTGCTGATGTCCCTGTCCATCTCATCATCTCTGATACCCTGACTGGTACCCAGCTCCTGTGCTCTGAATCCCTCCGGGAGGAGAGGAGCCCACGAGTTGGGCACAGCTCGGGATGGTGGTGCTGGCACAGGTCGGGGATGCAGTGGCAGGAGGGGACGAGCCCTTTCCCTGACTCTGACCTGGCTGCTCCCTGCCAACATGCACGTCACACTAGTGCCTTTTTCAGCTCAAAACACTGTGTTTCCCAAGACATCAGCAAATTCCCAGGACAGGAGTTTGACCAGTACCTCTGTGCCATGACCCCCAAATCTCCAGCACCCAGACAGCCCATCCCAGCTCCTGCCGCTCCATCCTGCCCACTGCCAGGGGCACCCGAAGAACTTGTCAACCTCTCCTCCAGCCCAGCACGTGGCGCAGGTGTGGCTCCCACCTGGGGACAGTGTCTGCGAGGCTGATGACAGCCCAGCCTGATCCTCACCCTGCACCACCAAGGGCTCCCACCATTCCCCACGCGGGTCCCCCTCTCCCGGGCAGGCAGCGGGGGCTTCACCTCTCTTCCCTGTTCCTCTCATCCCTTTGAACCTGGAAATAAGAAACAAACTGCTTTCCGCTGTCAATCCCATCGTCAAAGCCCGAGCAGTGGGGTCCAGCGCTGGCACAAAGCACCATTGTCCGGCCCGGAGGCGGAGAGTCGCCCAGAGCACAAAGGCTGGGGAGACGCTACCCACCGCCCCGGGAAGCTCGCCCGGGCCAACAAAAGCATCTTCTCCTGCCCCAAGTCCGAAACAGGCAAGGGAGGGGGCCCAGGGTGATGCTGAATATGAGCTATTGTCACCAAGAGCCCCAAGCACCGAGGGACCTGCAAAGGTGATCAAACGGCCCAAGGCTGAGCGGGAAGGGGTGGGGTGAGGGGGGACATCCAAAAAAGCCCTTGTCCCTCTTCAGATCTCTCCTTATCTCCCCCAGCTATCTCCTGGGCTTAGCCCCGGTGTACTTGCTTGCAATTAGCTCCTCCAAGCCAATCAGGCGCCGAGCACAGCCCTCGGTCCCCTTGACTGAGGTGATTTATAAATGACTCACTGGCTTATTTGAGCACAGACCTCTGCACACCTCCTCGGGAGCACCGCTCTGCCCGGGCTTTCTCGCCACATCTGCAGCTCCCCTCGCAGAATCGGC
>NW_010125233.1:6389-28993 GCF_000699245.1 Pterocles gutturalis
TTCTCCGCCCGGCGAGGCGCAGGTAACCCAGCTCCAACAATCGTGCTCTTTGTCTGGGTGGGCGTGGGGGATTTACACTCTGGTTGCACAGCCACTGGGTGTGAGTTTCAGTATTTGGAGAACTGGTACTTTTTTTTTTTTTTTTTCCTGCCCCTTCTCTTTTTCTCCCTCCTTTTGCAAAGGGGATTTACAGCAGCAGATTTACTCAGGAATTAGCAGCGCCAACAATCCAAGAGCTTGATTTATGAAGAGAGGCTGGAAGAGCCAAATATGTGAATTAATTATTGCTAGAATAAATCCTGCCATCCCAGCTGGCTCCTGCTGAGATCTGTGGAGGGATTTGTCTGGTATTGGAGAGGCAATACCGACAAGGGACCCTGTTTCTGGATCCTTGTTATGATCAGAACTTTCTGTGCATGGGACTGTGTAGTGGTCCCTGCCCCGAGGATGTTGCAGCCCGAATTAGACTTTGCACACCCAGGCACAGCCAGGAAGGACATAGAGCCCAGTGCCTGTAGCAATGGTTGGGGAGCACTGGTTGTGCACAGGACCCTAACCCAGGCACGGGGTCTTTGCTGCCCAGGACATCCTGGAGCATGGATGCGTGGCTGAGGGCACGCAACTGGATTAGGAGGGAATTTTAGAGCTGGGAAAGAGAAGTGCTCCCAGACCTGTCAGACTGGGTGCAGGGTCTGCAGCTCCTCCCAGTGCCACTTCATGGGATGATTTGGTCCAGTTTGGGCAGGATGCCTCATATATAAACAAGAAAAAATATCCCCACAAGCCTGCTCGATTGCGGTAAGCTGCTGTTCACGCAGCTAGGATGAAAATATCCCCACAAGCCTGCTCGATTGTGGTAAGCTGCTGTTCACGCAGCTAGGATGCTTTCTGCTCTGCCCTGATAACATTTGTCCACACCTAATTTGTAAGCAAGCTGAAAACTTGAGCTGGGGACCTGTCCTTCTTTCCCTTGAAGATAACTCCTGGCAGTGACATTTGGTGCTGGCCACACAGTATTTCTGCCCCAGGTCAGAGATTTCCAGCAGAGCAATGCTGTCCATCCTCGTCCTCTGGGGGAGGATGGACTGGGAGACCCCAGAGGTGTTTGTCCTTCTTCCAAGAGCAGACCCACAGGGGCGGGGAGCAGGGGCAGGAGCCATCTCAGCAGGCATCCTGGATCAGTGTTCGCAGGCAGTGCAAAAAAACTGCAAACTTTTTTTAATTCCTCGGGATTTGCGTTGCCCACCTGCTCTTCAAAGGCAGAGGGCAAGGTCTGTGTCAGCGGCATGCGGAGAGCAGAGACTCACGGCAGCAAGGGACACCAAAGTTTCAGTTTTTTAAGTTCACTTTCCAACCTTCTCCCATCCCAATGGCTCTGTATGCGAGGGAGCAGCAACGGGACGGTGAGGACGGACACACCATTTTCCAGGGGACAGACTGCAGTGCCATTAAGGTCAGGCAGCCTGGCCCCAGCACAACGCTCAGCAAGGTGACACCTCCAGGGCACGACAGGGCAGGGACGCTGGTGGCTTTGGGAGGACTGTGATGGGGCCATATCTCCATCCCGGACCGCAGCACCCCAGCATGCGCCCGCTGTCGCACCCCAGCCCAGCCCCTCGCCGAGCTACAGCGCTGGATGCAACTGCGAAAGTAATGGAGAGTCGGGGTGGGGTTGGAACAAGTGGGTTGATTAAACAAACCGTAGAAAGCGCGGGCCAAATCTGGGCTCGTTTACCCCAGTTTTGGAGCAGAGCAGAGCAAATCCCCCATGCCCACGGCGTTTGCTGCATTTCCAACGGCATTAAAAAGAGCAGAAGCCGAGCTGCTGAATACAAGCATTTTACTTAATAAACACCCTTGGAGCCAAACACTTTGGCTTCACCTTCAGTAGCTGGCAGATGTCTGCAGATCTTATTATTCTGGTTACCAAGAGCAGAGCTAGTTTGGTTGGAAACTCGTGTGAAGTGGTACATCAAACATTGGCACCGGCCCAGCGCCGGCAGAACAAGAGCACAGCGCTGCTGCCCGCTGCCTGAGCTGGGCTGGGTCGCTCTGAACAAGAAAAGGGCCATCTGCCTTATGGAAATCACCTATTTAACACTCCAAATATTTAATCTAAACAAAAAGAAAACATTGATTTAATGCCTGGCTGCTCCGTGGCAAAAGCGAAGGAAGGGAGGAAAGGGATGGAGGCTCCCCAGGGGGATGTTAAAGCCGGGGTTGGGATGGGATGGGAAGGGGGGAGCTGGAGGGAAGCAGAGATGTCTCCTTCTCCTCCCTGCCCCTGCACAGCCACGTATGGCTCCATCCCTGCCTCAGCACAGCTGGGCAGGGCCAGGCAGCACCTCCCGGCACTCCTCTCCCCTCTTCGCCCTCTCCCCCGGCTGTTATTCCCCCCGGCCATCCCAACGGTTGCTCTGTGCCACCCATGAAAATTGACTGAAACAGCAAAGTTTTAACTGAACTTTATGGACTCTGGCACGTTGCCTTTTCTGAGGCTAAAAGCCATTTTGGGGATAGGATATCAACCAGGCTCAGTCCTGTCCTGTCCCTGATGCCAGGAGGTCAGAGAGAGCGAACAACCCGGGAGCAGGGGCGTGGATCCGCTGGGCTGATGGGCGCCCGATAGCAGAGGTGAATTATACAACATCCTTCTGAAATACCTGAACCGGCTGACAGCAGAAACCTCCTCTTCCTCCTGCCTGTGTGCTCTGCGAGCCCAGCTCAACACCAGGGGCGTGAAAGGGAGAAGGAAGCGGGTGTACAGCAGGAGGGCAAGGCAGAGTTCAGTCCAGGGGAGCGCCCGGCACTGCAGCATCCAGTACGGCAGCATCCAGCACTGCAACATCCAGCATCACAGCATCCAACACTGCAGCATCCTACACTGCAGCATCCAGCATCACAGCATCCAGCACTGCAGCATCCAGCACTGCAGCATCTGGCAGCACAGAGCCCAGCACTGCAGCATCTGGCACTGGCACTGCAGCATCTGGCAGAGCCCGGCACTGCAGCCGCCCTGTCCTTCCCCACGCCGTGGCTCTGCGAGGAAGCACAGTCCAGGTTTCAGGGGAGGAGGTGACGGGTTCCTCGTCTGACCTTGCAAGACTTGGGCCCTTTCACCGTGTTGCCCCGGGGCTCCCGTGGCACCTGCAGCCGGAGCCGCCAGCAGAGGCTGGGAGTTGCGGCGGATGCAGTGCTGAAGGCGTTGATCCCGGGGAACAGGAGTCAAGACCTTGTCCTGGTGTCGCAACCAAACCCTTGCACCTGTGCTTGCCTTCTCCAGGCAGACCTTGCCTCCTCGGGCAGGGGAGAGCGGCTTTTTATAACCTTTTCTTGGGCAATGGAGCTGGGAGAGAGATGTTTTTAAAGAAGATTCACCCAAGATTTGGAAGAAACCAGACCTCTGAACTCGCTCAGCTGAGCAGCAATCAGCAAGGAGATCTGTGTGTGCATTAGCTTGTGCGCGGAGAAGTGGGGACGCAGAGGGGGCACACAAAGGAGGACACGTTATTTCCCGAGCACTATTTTTTTCTCCCTAAAATGCAGCAGAGGCATTCCCTGGATGTCCGGATCTTGAACCGGGATCACTTTGGGTCCTTTCATTACGCACAAGGCAGTCACCAGATTGCTTTTCCACTAATTTTTGACTCACTTCTTGGACTGGAGTCTCTTTGCTGTGCTTACGCCAGCACAGGAAAGTGGCTTTACGCCAATGGCTCCTATCAACACCAACCAGACATCTCAATGTGACTTTCCTCTTCCCAAACACAGCTATCACCAGCACAGGGACAGAAGATAAGCCCTTAGTCAGTGCACTGCTTGGCGCGCACCGGCTGGGTTCAGACTGGCAGGGCAGGGACCAGCCAGGTATGAACTGATGGGACTCTGGGCTGATGATGGGCTGGGACGGCATCTTTCACCCACATCATGTTCTTGGAGAGAAGCAGTTCTGCCTTCATTTGTTCCTTGCTCCAAGTATCACATCGCAGCTACGTACCCAGTGTGCCACAATTTCTCCAGAACCCCAGGCTCAGCAGACCTATCAGCGGGGCCAAAATTCACATTTCTCAGCATCATCCACTCCAGCCAGCACACTGGAGGAATGGGCTTCCTGAAAAGCTTATAACAGGGGGTCCACACTTGGAGTTTGTCCTTTATTTCCATCCATGCCCACACTGGAACAGAGCTCTTGGAAAAAACTGGTCCCTGCAATGCAGCAAGTTACCAGCACTCTGCTTTGCTCCCCGCACACGTTGCATTGCTCTGGTGGCCTGCCCCAGCCGCAGGATTGAAACCAGCTCTGCAGCTTGCTGAGCTCTTATCCTGTCAGCACCAGGACAGCTGGTTTTGCCTTTTGTTCGAGAAGCCGTCACGCAGCTCGTTCTCTTTAATTCTGAAATCTCAGAGGTTTAACCTGCTGTTTGATCTAGGGCAAGGCCAGTGATAAGCCAAGTCAAGAACTTGACTCTGTCCGAGATGCTGACATCATTAGCCTGTTTGTTTAAGATGGAATTTAATCATGGGGATATTTTTCCCTCTATACGTGCCTTGTTTATTATTTTTTCTGATTGCCAGCACTTTCACTCAGCAGGGGAAATTCATTAAAGAGCTGTGATATAACTGGCTGATTCAGGCTGGCTGATGCAGGCGCACTGCTCGGCAAGGGATGGGGCCGAGAAATAAACCTGAGACTTCTTGCACCAGGAACTTGGGCAGGTTTATCACCCTTTAGAAGCCTGTTGCTGAGCCTGGACCTGGGCTACAAAATACTCATGAGGGAGAACTGGAAATCTAGGGGCTGGGACCTGGAGAAAGGCCGGGCACGCTGGGGACCTGCTCAGCAACAGGACCTGGCGGCAGGGACAAGGCTTGCGCAGACTGACGTGGGAAAAGCAGGGAATGGCCGTTTATCAGATGGGCTTGTGGCACGAGCGTAGGGGCTGGGAAAGAGCCTAGAACACTGCTTAGTCTCGGCCTGCACCAATCCTCCAAAAGGTAAAGCTTGTAATTGCTCTTGGAAAGGTGTCTCTAGCTGAAAGGGAGCAGCAGGGATGCCAGGGTGTGCACGCCTGCAGAGGGCACTGGATGAAGCAGCTGGAAATGCAGGAGGAGGGGCACGGCTCCTGTCCCAGCTGGATGCCCCTCCACCCACACAGGCTGGGGTCCCTCCCGAGTCAGCGTGGGGCAGATGGGAGCCTGGAATCAGAAACACACCATTGCTGGAGCTGCTTTACAGCCCCTGTGAGCGCTACAGCATCCACCGCAGGACTGGGGCTGATGACCTCCCTTTCTAAATCCATCAGCTCCCATTTGCATAATGATTCTCTTGACCTAAATTCTCCCCAAAGTTTCGGCATCACGCTGCCCCGGACTGCTGGGCCACTCTGTCACACATTACTCGTGTCCTCCAGCCCCCACTCCAAGGTAACTGCCCGTTAGTGAGGACTGACCCCAGCCCTAGGGATGGACATTGTGCTCATCCTGGTTCCCCTGAACCTGGTGTCCAGGTGTGCCCTGACCAGCAGCACTCACAGGGCCAAAAGAGGAGAGGGGAGGATCTGGCACGTTCACAAATCTCTCCATAAGCTCTAAGCAACCTGGTTGTTGTTTCTTGATATGTCCTCCTGCCTGAATCACCAGCTTTTTCCACCCCCTCCTGTGTTGGGCAATGACCCACTTAGATACACACCGTACCACAAATAATTACCAAGATCCGTGTTTTGTATCTGACCACTTCTTCCCTCCGCTCCCAGCCTCTCCAGTTCCTAATGATTCTCCCCTCTTCCTGGGCATCGCTGGTCCCAGTAAAACAAGGGTTCTCTGAGTTCATCATCTCTCTTTGGTGAGACCCAGATACTGGGCAGAACTAGTCCATCAGGATGCTTTGGCATCTCCATCACTGAAAGGAATTACCAACGGTTATCTTTCTGTGCATCACTTCCTAGAATAAACCAAGGACTCATCCACAGCCTCTCACGGCAGGTGAGAACCAGGAATTTTTTTTCTGCTGAATGCAGATGAGACCGTGTGGCAGGAACACCTCAGATAGAAACTGCCTTTAATCTTGGTGCTGGTATCTACCATTGCAAACTGTGCCAGGGGCTACCCAGCATGGCAAAGTCTTGCCAACCCCACCAGCAGATGGGGAAACTGAGGCACAAGAACAGTCAAGTGACTTGCCCAAGGCAAAAAGGCAGTCACCTGCAGAGCTAAGATTAACACCCGTGTTCATCTGCCAGACAATCCAGGACACGCTCTGGTCCCCTACATGGCATCGCTCATTAGCATCACCCCAAAATTGCTGCTAAAAACTCCCTGTGCTGGGGAGCAGCAGCCCCCGGTGCCGGGAGAAGCCACTCCCAGGACCTGCCTCTGTGCCACGGGGAAACTATTTAGGGTGGAGATGTTCAGGGAGGGCTCCCAGACGCTGGAGGTGTCCGGTCTGTTATACTGCAGGTGGGGCCAGCTCCAGTCACATTCTTGGCTTTGCTTTTTCTTTTTTTTTCTGGGAAAAATTTAAATGATCCAGAGATGAACCACGCCAGGCCTCGCTATGTCGTCGAACGTCCTGCCTATTCGGTCAGCCTCTTCGATGAAGAGTTCGAGAAGAAAAGTAGAAGTTACCCTGTTGGGGAAAAATTGAAAAACCTTTTCAGGTAACATAGAATGCTATAGCTGGGGCAAATGCAAACCAGATGTGGTCTGGAATTGGGAGAGAATTTGGACCTGGGGATATAGTTCCCATTTTTATCCTGGGAAAACTGCTCCATGATCTTCAAGGCTTTGGTGGATGAAAGGTACAGGAGAAAAGCAAATTGTACTGAAGCAAGTGAAACTGGTTACTCATTTCACTGCCTCAGGTGTTCCGCTGCAAGGCAAATAAGCGGAACAGTTTGCACTAAGTGCACTTGGGATTTCGGTTTCTGTTTTCCAAATTTTTTAATAATGAAAAAGGTATACTTGGTGATGTAGGTATGAGGGTGTGGATTACTTCTTTAAGCTTTCCAGCTCACATTTCTTTTTATCAGCTTTCTGATTAAAAACAGCACTGGCTTTCCTTAAAGAAAGATCCTGCTGATTACTGTCTTGGAAATCTACCTCCATTCCTTGTAAAAACAAAGGCAGGAAAGAGAACATGTATGTTAGCAGGCAGAGATGTGAGATGTTGCATGTCCCAACCCAGAAGTAGTCTTCCTCTTTCGGACACACTTGGGGTTTTTTGACCAAAGACCTGAAAAAGTTCCTCTTTGTGCAACTGAGCTAAATGCTTTGCTCTGTGCAGGTTCTCCTTCCAGCCGTGGCAGCACTGGGGACCTCCCAGGAACCACAATAACCCTCCACGGCACATCCAGCTAGTTAACTGCCTTGCACGCACAGGGAAGGGCTGTGCACCAAATATTGGGCTCGGGATTTGGTGTGGGAGAAAGCTTGAGACTCACACAAATATCTTTCCTTGCTTGTCCCCTTCCCACCTTGCTTGCTTCCTTCCTTCTTTAATTATTTGCATTTTTAAAATCTCCTCCAGATGTTCAACTTCCAGATTCAAGCTCGTCCTCTTTAGCCTGTTCCCAATACTTGCGTGGCTTCCCAAGTATAAGATTAAGGACTACATTTTGCCTGATGTTCTCGGTGGGCTCAGTGCGGGGACAATCCAAGTGCCACAAGGTGAGATGCAATGACTTTCTGTGTCACCAAGAGGGGAGAGCACTTTGCCAGTTCAGTTAAGGGTCTGCAGATGACCGCTGATGTCCAGTCTGGGGGGATTCACCATCTTTACTGCTGACACCATTAACCCAAGCTCTACCTCCAGCCCGCCTGTCCCTGTGTTTTTGGCCTCTTCTGCCCAGACAGCAGCAGCCTGTGCTGGCCACAGCACCTTCCTGGAGCTGATGCGAGTGTGAGCAGGGTACTCACAGTGAAAAACACCCATTTCCCTTGTGTGTTCCAGGGATGGCCTTTGCGCTGCTGGCCAATCTGCCGCCCGTCAACGGGCTCTACTCCTCCTTCTTCCCCTTGGTAACATACCTCTTCCTTGGTGGGATCCACCAGATGGTCCCAGGTAAGAGTCTGCAGAGCAGCTGTCTGCACAAGACAGTTAAATACTGGCTGGGAATACTCGGTGTGTCCCAGAGTAGAGATGTTTGGGCATGTTTGGTCCATCAGGGGTTTATGGGATCCCTGATCTGGCTGCACAGCAGGATCTCACCCCATGGGAGATGCAGTGATGGGCTGGGCGGCTCGGGCTGGACAGCCTAACCTGTCCAAGTGCCTTCCAGGACAGGATGCTCTCTAGAGAAAACTGTCATCACTTTGTTGTGTTGTAGGTACTTTTGCAGTCATCAGCATTATTGTTGGCAACATCTGCCATGAGCTGGCTCCAGAGTCAGACTTCCAGTACATCAACCAAACTACCAATGAGACCAGTGTGAATACCACAGCCCTGGAAGCAGCCAGGCTGGAGATCTCCGCCACCTTAGCCTGCCTGACAGCCATCATACAAGTAAGGACTCTCTGCACTGTCTCTGTTGTGTCCTCTGGCTCTCTCCCTGAAGCAGAGATGCTGGTAGCAGATGCTAGCAGAAGCCCCATTTCTAGGTGGACGATGCCTCAGCATGGAGGTTTTGGGGGGGATCCCGCCCCAGCAGCAGTCTTGGTGTGAAATTCTCCAAACGGATTAGCCAAGGGTGGGGCCAGCCCCTGGGGCAGGATCGCAGCGGGTGATGACACCCCAGCACCCTGCAGCTCTCCTCTCCCCATCCCTGCTCCGGGCCAGTTTGCCCAGCCCAGCCCACGCCGCGACGGCGTGGGAGGGATGCACCCCATCTCCCAGCGGAGCCGCCTGCCCGACACGGGCACGCTCAGGATCTGCACCTCGCCCTTTGGGGCTGGCATGCTTCTAATAACACCTTGTCTGTCCTACCCTAGCTGTGCCTGGGATTCGTGCAGTTTGGCTTTGTCGCTATCTACCTCTCCGAGTCTTTCATCAGGGGCTTCATGACAGCAGCGGGGCTGCAGATCCTCATCTCCGTGCTCAAGTACGTCTTCGGCTTGACAGTCCCGTCTTACACCGGGCCCTTAGCTATCGTCTATGTAAGTGGGTGCTCTGGACAGGAGCCTTCCCTGCACCTCCCTCCCCAGGGACCACCACACCACAGGCATCCCTGACACCTGTGCAGGGGAAAGGGGGGCTTGGAGAGAAGGAGAGGGTGGAGGGAGGGGGAATACGGCCATCTGCACCCCTCCAGCCCTGCACACCCATGCTGCTGCCATTGTATTGCCTATACAGTGTTATCTGAGCCCTTGTCTGCTAGTTTCTAATTAGAAATAATGAAAAGGGTCTGGGATTTGGGGAGAATAGGAACCGTGTTGCTTTACAGCAGGAGTCTTGCACAATTGTTAGCAACAGAAACTTTTCCTATGAGCAGATTTACCCATTCCTGGGCTTTCCCACATCTTCCACAGATCCATCTTCCATTGATGCAGCTAGAATTGCATTTAACCGGACAGCACAGACCCAGGGCTGGTTGCTGGTCTCTCAGCAGCAGTGTTTCTAGCCCTTCTCTCACCCTCATCACATCTCAGGGTGTTTGCAGTTGATTATGGTGCTGCCCGAGTTCTGAATCTTTGCTTCCCCGTGACACCTTCTCCTCTTCTCTCCCCTTTAGACATTCATCGACATTTGTAAAGGTCTGCCCAAAACCAACGTGGCCTCCCTGGTCTACGCCTTGGTCAGTGCTGTGCTCCTCATCATTGTCAAGGAGCTCAACCTCAAGTACATGAAAAAGATCCGGATGCCCATCCCCATGGAGATCATCATCGTAAGTGATGCACGAGCTGTCCCTTGGACCCTGCAGGAGACAGTCCCTCCCCTCACAGCCCTGGGACACCCTCTGCTGCTCACAGAGGGCCACCCTGTAGAGCTCCTACCCGGTGAATATGACGTGATCCCCACATGGCCAGGGACAGAAATTGGCCCATCCTCACGGAGTACCTGGGTACCTCTGATGCCCAGTTTGACCCTGTCAGACTGTACCTGCATCCTGGTGATGCTGAGGATGAGGAACATAACTCCTGCTGGGGAGGTTCTCTCCTTTCCTAGCCCAAATTTGGTGCTAATTTCTACTGTCAGCCCCAGGAGCACAGGAAGCTTAGTGCTTCTGAGAGAGCTCGTGCTTTTTCTGCTTACTGTTCTTTTATTCTCTGTACTTTCAGGTAATAGTTGCGACAGCAATCTCTGGCAGCTTTAACATGCCCGAGAAGTACGGCATGCCAGTAGTCGGGCAGATCAGCATGGGGTAAGTGCATGTGCAGGTCTGACTCAACTTCCAGAGAATTTTCCTGCCTCCTCCTGAAGCCTGGAAAACATCTCACTCTTCCCTGGTCGATGCCAGTCCCCTTCCAGGAGTGCCAGGCTGCCCTGTTACACAACTCCCACCATCCACCCAAGCGCAGACACGGATTATGTCATTCCTGAACACACAAGCTCTTCACCCACTTCGCCAGCCTCTGGACACTAGTGTCACAACTGTTTCTCACCTCTGCTCTGAGTGCAGGTTCCCAGCACCAACCCTGCCCCTGGTCAACAAGTGGAAGGACATGATCGGCACCGCCTTCTCGCTCGCCATCGTGGGCTACGTGATCAACCTGGCCATGGGGAGAACGCTGGCAGCCAAGCATGGCTACGACGTGGACCCCAACCAGGTAACGCTTGGTCTGGAAGGACACAGTCAAGGACCGTTCCCCTTGCTCTCAGGCGTGAAAGGAAAAACGCGCTGCACGAATGGGAAGCTTTCCAACGCGTTCTGCTGAAAGCAGACGTGCTGCTCCCATGCATGCAGGCTCGCACGGCAGCTTGCCATGGGGCGGTGGAAAGGACATGGCAGATCCATCTCCCACGGCCTGGAGAGAGCCTGCAAAAGGGAAGAAAGCCTCAGGTTGAGGTCTCTGCTTTGCTCTCCCTCCAGACCTGAGGCTTCAGCCCTGAGTGCTGGCCCAGACAGCGTTTTTGCAGGTTATTGGAGCACAACGAGGCACATGTATTTCTCACTGAGCAGAGAAAGACCTGGATTCCTGGTGTGTCACCTAGATACTGTAAGAGGCAGGACATTAAATAATCCTCTTTTGTCATCACTGGAACAGTGGCAGCTTTCAATAACAGCCACACATACCACGTGAAGCCCTGCCCTTCGTGTGTCAACAGATGACAACGTGTTTATGTGGAATTGTGCTTCCAGGTTTCCCTGCTATACCCGAGCCTGTCCCAGCTATTACCATAAGGAAAAGGTCTGGGACACACTGCAGGGAGCCCAGGTCCCTTCCCTGGCCACACAAACCCCGGACTCGGGCATCTGCTCCACCGCCTGGCAGCTCAGACACGTTGGCAGGGCAGGACGGGCAGCTCTCCGTTTGATGACCATGTTCCCCCGTCTCCATAGGAAATGCTGGCCCTGGGCTGCAGCAACTTCTTTGGATCCTTCTTCAAAATCCACGTCATCTGCTGTGCTCTCTCCGTCACTCTGGCTGTCGATGGGGCAGGAGGGAAATCACAAGTTAGTACCTTCTCCTTCTCTTTTCCCTACGTGATCCTACTGGAGCACAAACCCCTGCAGCCGCTGCACGCTGCCAGCCCGACATCGCTGCTGCAGGTCTGGAGATGCTCCATGTATGAGCGCTTCACATTGCTGCTGTTAAAGCAGAATTTCCTCTCTCCCCAACCCTATTTTGTTCCCTGGATGGTTGTTTGGATGGGTGACAGGTGTAGGGCTGTAAACCTGCATTCCCAGCCTGGCTCCTCCGATTGAGCAGAGCTACATGAGGGAGGTTTGGGGTTATCTGCGAGCTCTGCAGGATCCAGGCCCATTTCTCGGAGGCAAACATCTGCTCACATAAAATGCTGCAGTGACCAGTTGTGCCATTGGTTGATGCAGCAGGAGAGGAAAAGTCCAAGAGGAGCTTTAGGAAGACCCTGATGTTTGCTGAAGTGATTTCTTGATTTCTTTCTTTTTTCCAGGTAGCAAGCTTCTGTGTGGCCTTGGTGGTTATGGTGACCATGCTGGCTCTGGGGATCTACCTCGAACCTCTTCCAAAGGTAACACAAACATCCCTGCAAACAGCACGACCATTGCATCACACACTCTGCACACCCCAGCAAGGGCAAAGCCTTGCTCCAGAAACCCCTGCTGCAAACCATCGCACAGTGGTTTGTTCCTGGTCTGGGGTCCTGTCTTCTGGAAGGAAGAATAGTCTAATTTATCCTGCTCAGTCCCAAGTGAGATGTTTATGAGCATCACCCTTTCCCATTCCCTTGTGGTTACTGGACCGAGGAAGGCAGACATTGCAGAAAGCATCTGCTGCAAAGTCTGACACATCCACCCTGTGCATCCACATCCCAGCTGATACCATCCCCTCTCCTCCTCAGTCTGTGCTGGGAGCCCTCATCGCGGTGAACCTGAAAAACTCCCTCAAGCAGCTGGCTGATCCCTTCTACCTCTGGAAGAAGAGCAAACTGGACTGCGTGAGTGCCTGGGGACGGTGGGAGGCATCTGCCTGCCTGAATCCCGCAGCTCAAGCCAGGGCTGGGTGAGGCAAAAGCAGGGGGAGCACAGCCCCCCGGCAGGCTTTGGGGGCAGGAGGGCAGAATGGGTTCCCTGCAGAAGGTGGGTTTCACTCTCTTGCTGCGATCATCCTCGGCAATGAGGTCCTGAGCAGCGGCAGAGCCTGTCCTGCCCAGCTGAGCACTCTCAGCTCAGCACAGGTATCAGAGCGGTCTGAACTATCACCTGCTCTGCTTAAATGCCAATCAACTGCGGGAGCCTGTTTGCCCAGAACTAGCCAAACCGGCCCTGCTCAATATCTAGGAGTCATGACTTAAAAACTCACACAATAGCCCTCCAGGGTGAGGAGAGCCCTTCGCAGCGATAAGGACTCCAGGCACTGGTTGATGTATAAACCCAGGCAGGGGGTGCGGGGGAGTGAGAACGGAATTTGGAAATGTCTGACATAAAAAGACAGTGTTTGAACAGGACTCCCACGGCTGAGTGGTGTGTGTGGACACTGAGCCAATATCCTGTCAGGTCCTGACAAACCTCCTTATCGGAGAAATCAGGAGTCCAAAGGGGCTGACCTGAGTCATCAAGAGCTTTCCCAAAATACTGTTCAAACAGGTGCTGGAGAAGCCATGGGTTGGCAGTCCAGGCAGAGATTTTACCGGGGTGTGATCATGACATGAAGGCACACTCCAGCACAGAGCATGAGCTACAGAAAAATTGGTCCATGCGTTTATTGAGTCTGGCAGACTGACCAGAGCTGGGATGCGCAAGGTCTGAGCTGACACAGTCATGCAGGCAAGAACCAGCAGAGAGGGAAAGATGGGAAGATGTGATTCTCTGTTGGGAATCATTTATAGCGATGTAAGCACATCTCTGAACGGGTTCTGCTGATGCCTGGTGGGTAGGATGGAAGGTCTCGGTCAGCTCTGGCAGTTCACATGAGGGCAGGTGAAGTTCCTGTAACCAGGGCTTGCAGAAGGGAGCACAGACCAGCCCCCGGGGTCCACAGTCCCCAGCCCAAGCTCCGGGCAGACACCCAAGCGGATGACGGACTGAGCAGGGATGCGTGGTGCTGCGTAGAGAACACCCTGCCACTGTGTCTCTGCCAAACGTGGTCCCCACAGCGGAGGTGAACGATGGTCAAAAACCTCTTTGCTTCACCCTGTGTGGATCACCTGTCCCCCATGGCACAGCCAGACCCACCGCCCCGGCTGTGCTGCATTTCCACGGAGCTGCTGGAACAAAGCTCCTGCCACCAGCAGCCACGGCCAGCATACTGGTACAGGGAGTGGGGGCCAGGCAGATGCCAGTGGGGTGAACTGCATTCCTCTGACCTTAATCTCCCTGGAATTTGAACTAGATTCAGTGACCTGTCCCAAAACGGGGAACACCATGTCTGGATGATGTCAGACCATCAGTGCTCATGACCTGCAGCCTGACTGTGTTTTAGCGCTAACGGCAGGGATCACCCCACGGACACAGCCCGGTGTGAAGTCTGGGTGGAGGGAAGCCCTTCCTGGCCATTTATACACACAACACGTATAAATTAAGATGCTGAAGTCATCAAAAATTACCCTGATTTCTCCAAGGTCAAAGCTAGGTTTTATCAGCCTCGAGGACAGGATTACAATAACCCGATAATGATTCTCAGAGGGCAGGTTCATATGCTTAGGCAGGACTCATTTCATACGGAGGGAGATGCTTGAGTGCCAATACATAAAAATGACTAATGACCGAGCTGTGAGCGCAGAGGTGGAGCAGGTTTTGGCATGCTCTGCCATACTTACCATCAAATCTGCTTTGTGGTCAGGTCACTTATATTAGGCGCTCGGACGGTTTTCACATGGATGCTCATCCCTTCTGAAATGCTCTGACTGACAGCCGGGGTTTTCTCGGGGCTGGGAGCAGTTGCTGAGCAGCAGATGGTCTGATCTGCAGGAGCCTTTTCTTGACTCCTTACTGACACTTTTTGAACCGAATGAGCAGTGTGGGTGTTCATGCAGCTGTGAAGAAATGCACCGGCTGCTTTTATGGCTGAAAACCTTGGGCTCCTGGCAAGCTTCCCAGCAAAGGTGTTTCACGCGATAGCGTGCAATAAACTATATAATTAGAATAGCTGCAGAATTCAGGCTTTGGTCTTTTGATCCTCAGCTGTGTGGTTCTTAGAGTCCAGAATATCAGCACAGAGCCATTTGCCATCCATCACTGTGCTGATGGTAGAGCAAAATGACGTGCCACGCTCTTCTCTTTCCGCAGCTGGTCTGGCTGGTGAGCTTCCTGGCCTCCTTCTTCCTGAGCCTTCCCTACGGAGTCACTGTGGGCGTGGGATTTTCCGCGCTGGTTGTGGTTTTCCATACCCAGTTGTAAGTACCAGCGTAGCTACAAAAACCAAAAGAGAAGGACCATCTCCCGGTCGCAGAACAAATGACAGATCATTTTTATAACTGACCTCTGGCCCACGTTTCGAAGGAACGTGCGGCAGGAGCCTGGGGGAGTGCAGGTGTCCTCCCCAGCCGCTGGAATGTGCAAACAGGAATGGTAGGCGCTAATTTACTGCCTGCATTCCCACTCCTGTGTATGGTTAGCGATGTGCACATCCCAAGGCAGGGGGAAGTCTGGAGGTATTTACTTCAGCATGAAAAGCTGCCTGCATAGTTCCCAGCAGAAAATCCTGCTCATAAAAAAAAAAAAAAAGAGCCCCATATATATGTAGAGACTGGCGTCTTCACACCATTTTTAATCCATCAAAGCCCCTTATTAATATTTCCCAGTCTGGGATCTCAAACTGCTGACTCTTTTCTGCCCGGGAGACTCTGCAGGGATGAAATTTAAGTATTTTCATAAAGCAAATTTTCAAATCCTGGTGTGGAATGTGAAGAGAAGCAGTTTTCTTCCCCTGCATCTTTAATTTTGATCGCCTCTTTTCTCCTAGCCGTAACGGCTCTGCCCTGGGCCAAGTAACTTCCACTGACATCTACAAGAACCCTAAAGCCTACAACAAGGTAAGCGGAAGCTAAAGCATCCTCAGAGAAAACGCTGTTCTTTGCAACTGGTACCCAACATGATCAGGAAACTCAAGTCCATGCTTCTGTCTCAGCGAGGCTGTTTGCTGCTTGTTTCAGGGGCAGCAGGCGAGCTGCTGCTCAGTTTGCCTTTCCCAGTTACCTGCTGCCCAAACTCCCAGCCACCCTGCACCCCCCTCACACCCCGTCACGCCTGGCTTGAGCTCTTGTCTCTGTTGCAGGTACATGAACTTAATGGGATTAAAATTGTGACCTACTGCTCGCCGCTATATTTTGCCAACTCAGAGATATTCCGCCAGAAGATTATAGCCAAGGTGAGCAATGCCCTAACAAATTCCTGCTTGCAGCCAACCCCCAATGGCTCTTGCTCTCTCCTGGGTTGCTACGTGGAGATAAAGAAGGATGATCACAAAAAGACGGTCACATCCACCCCCAACTCTTCCATCATTTCCTCCCTGATCTTCAGGACTGTTTGTAGACCTCATTTTAGAGGCTACACCTGAATCCTGGCAGGTATCCTTCCCCAAACTCTGCCAAAGCAGAGTCATCCTGCAAATCTCTCCTCCCTGCATGTCCAGTTACCCTGAGTTACTGGAGATGATGTTTGTTGCTGGTGCTGTTCTCCCGTGCCACGTGCCACAGGCTGGGACAGAGCAGGAAAGAAACAGCAGCCCCTGACTATGGGGCTGAACAGACTTTGCAAAGAAAATTCTCTCTTTTCTACAGACCGGGGTGGATCCTGGTAAAGTGTACTTAGCCAGGAAGAAATACGTGAAATGGCAAGAGAAGGGGAGAGCACAGCCACCAACAAAGCTACCGAAATTCTTACTGAAGCAGAACAAGGTAACGCAGTTTGGGCTCCTGTGTTGATTGTAAGACCCTGAGTCCCCATCAAACAGCTCCTCTTGACATAGGATTTTTTGCACTGTCTGCCTGGCCACATTTCCCACCTCTTGCCTCCTTTCCTTCCCACCCACATCTCCGTTCCTCCCAATAGCCAAAACCTTAAGACGCAGGAGAACTGGAAATGGCTGAGAGCTAGAAAGCTGTAGAGATGGCTAGAACGGAAACACAGTGAACAATTTGCTAGAAACTGGGCTCGCCCTCTTTCTCTAAGGGTGCATCTATGTCAGCTTTTCAGTTCTAAAGTGCCCTTTTGAAGCACATTGCCCAGTCATCCCAGCTTCATTTGGTTTCCATTGCTGAGCATGTGAACAGGTATCATTTAAAATTAACCTAATGTACTCCAACCCCAAGAGACATTCAGTCCAGCACCGGTTAGTCCAGATTAAACCACTTCATGCCCCTGAATACTTTGGGTGCACTCACATGTCAGGATCCCAGCTTGTGTTGATAGTTGTGCCCTGCCCTGACTGTGCATTTCTGCTTTGCTGCAGACCTTGTCTTTGCAAGAGCTTCAGAAAGATTTTGAAAGCGCCTCTCCAACAGATACCAATAACAACCAGACAACCGCTAACGGTGCCAGCATCTCCTACGTCACGTTCCGTCCACCCGCCAATGGTTCTGGGCGAGCGCACAGCTCCAGTGAGCTGGGCAGCACCACCACTCTGCAGGGAAGCACGTTCAGTGTCATGCCTGCAGCAGATGCTGACCCTGTGATGACAGCACCGCCCTACGTCAGCTTTCACACCATCATCCTGGACATGAGTGGAGTGTGTTTTGTTGACCTCATGGGCACAAAAGCACTCAGCAAGGTTAGTTCTGTACTACAAACACAGCCAAGCAACATATCACCCAGGTACCTTCTGCTCTCTCGGGCAGCTCAGATAAAGATGTTTACCCACCTCAATAGAAGGTTTTGTGGCTTTCTCCTTCAGCATCCCCAGGACACGTGTAAAGCCCTGGATAAAAGACTTTATGTCTAAACACAAAACTGGAGCAGCAGTGTTACTAATCCTCTCTCTCCCTTCTTGTCTCTTCTAGTTGTGTTCCAGTTATCAGAAGATTGGGATTAAAGTGTTCTTGGCAAACGTGCATGGTAAGAATCCACAAAGAACACATTTCCACGTGATCTTCCCCCATTTACGTGTTGCTGACAGAGAGGAGATCTTTCTGTGTTCTTTATGCAAACCCTGTGAGCTGTCAGCCTTTTGTTGGACCCAACCAGAACAGATGAAACAAGAGAACAAAGAAAGGACAGAGAAATGCTGCTTTCTGTGTGAAATAAATCCTTTAATTTGGGAAGTCATATGACTGGAACACCTCTACATTTAGCATGTAGAAAAATAGACCCCTATACTCTCACTTCTGTAGCAAACCTGCTTCTTCCCTATGCACCCCAGCCCTGCTTTAGCTCAGAGGAGCACTGTCAGCCACGTGCACTTCCAAAGGCTTCCTTCTTTGGTTTCCTTCTTGCTCATGTGCTTGTCCTTTCTGCAGCCCAGGTGTACAACGACATTAGCACAGGCGGAGTCTTTGAAGAAGGAGGCCTGGACCGAAGTCACATCTTCGTGACGATCCATGATGCTGTTTTGTTTGCACTGGCAAATACCAAAGAAGTTGTCCACCCGCCCATCTTAGAAGAGGTAAATTTGCTCACCAGTCTTTCTCCAGCTCACGGGACCGCATTATTAGTTTTACATGCTGTGTCAGCACAAAGGAAGAATAACAACTCAATACTGCACCTAATAAAGTTCCTTATTTATCTCAAGTGGTAAAGGTCTAAATCCAACAAAATATTTCATCTACTAATCCTCACGTGTGGGCCAACTACCTACTGGCTGAACTGGTTGCAATGGGAACTCAGAAGTGCAAACCCCCGGCTGGGAGATGAATGTCGTCCCAGCCTGGAGAAGCCAGAAGAGCTGTTCCAGCACTATGCCCTCAGTTTGGTGTTGGCTGGAACATGCAGCTGCTCACAAAGGCAGAATTTGGCCCTTGGAAATGAAGCCAAAGCACATGCCCCTGTCCTTCCATAGCCCCAGCATCCATGAATGCTTCTCTTGGTGGGACGAGAAAAGGCTGAGGCAGGAACACATGCTGACCACACAGACAGGCTCTTTCCCCAAACAAGTGCTGGTTGATTGCATCGTAACTGGAGTTGGAAGCAGAGCAGAGTTAGCCAGCTATCTCATGAGAACAAATTCAGGTGTCTCAGGTATCGACAGAGAGATATGTAAATGTCAGCTCAGTCAGAGGAGATTGATTCCTTCTGCATCCCTCTTCCTGGGCATCTCCCTTTGAGCACGTGTGAGGTTTTAAGCCTGGGTTAGTCATTTTTCATTCCTTTCAACCCTGCACTCTGCTAATTTGCGGATTTGATTTTTCCCTGCACAGAGGCCGAATCAGACGGAGCTCTCCATCTACGACGAGTCTGTGGACGAAAGCAGCGCGGAGTTCAAGAACTTGGAGGAGGTTAGTTCTAGCGCCAGGGGTCACTTCTTCAGCTGTGGCCACGGCACCAGCCCTAACCCAGCGTGCTTTGTGTGCCCTTTAGGAGATGTTTGGGAGCATGTTCCGCTCAGAGACCCAGACAGCTCTGTGAGCCCGCGGGGAGCACCGGCGTGCAGGCAAACCCCCCCAGACAGACTCCTCTCTCCCAGCCCTGCCTGAAGAGCTGCACTTCTACCAGGGGATAAGTTTGCAAAGCAAGAGGCCACCACACCTCTTGGATTGAAAAATTCCTCCCACCTCTCTGCTCTGCTTCTCGTATTCAGAGCAATGGACTCTGGAGCAGAAAACAGAAATCTACAGAAGCAGGAACTCAGGAAATGCCATCTCATTAATTACGGAAGAAAAGAGAGTTCATTTGAAGGCAGGTGCCTTAACACATGGGACAATTAGTCACTATTGCCAAGTGCTCTCCTTTGTCTCACACAATCGCACTCTCCTGCCCGCACAGGAATTACGTAATTCGGGCATCCCCCTTCTTTCTTCTCCCTTCTCACTCTTTTCATGATAAACTGAAGTACAAGCAAATATTAAGAGCCTTTCATGGCTTTGATTCAGGAGCAAAACAAGGTGCGGCGGCACATCTGTATAAGGTACCGTTGCTCTAAAACGTGCACTGACCTTTGGGGTGTCTGCACAGTTCGTGGAAATCCCCAAATTCCCTGCGCCTCTGTGCAGCACCACCTCTGCCCTTCCCGTGGCCCCTCTTCTACGACCCCCCCACCGCTTTTGCTGTGACCCGACATCCCAGAAACCACAGCCTCGAAGCAGCGCTGTATTTCTGGTATCCCAAAGAGCAAGGTGCTCTGCCTCAGTAGGGCTACTTTCTCGATTACATTTTTTTTTTCTTACTGATAGGACTAGTCTGCAACGAGAAAAAAGAATTCCTTGTTACTGTGTGTTATATGCACACATCGTCCTGCCTGCCCAGTAAGTCGAGTACCTGCTCAAAAGACCCAGGGTCCAGTTCAAATCCCCTCTGAAGTGTTTTCTGCTGAGTTAACGGCACTTCAGATAGGCTCTCAGACTGCAAATGGCATGAAAGCCTTCATCCCAAAGGTGTTCCGACTCTTCCCATCCTCTTGGTGACTGGAACAACTCAAAGATTTAGTCCAGAGCACAGATGAGTGTTCCAGGGAAAGATGTTTTTCCCAAATCATTTTGATCACAAGTAGCACATTCAGGGACAGAGGAAGAAGATGCTTCTGCGCACTTTTCACGATGCCATCAATCCAGAGCAGTAAAACTGACATTGGAGCGTATTTTATATCTGCAACCAGGGAACAGCCCAAGTGACACCCCATGCTTCTGGTGACAAGCTCTCAGATGGTCACTTGTGCAGCAAGAGACAATTCTTGTACAGTATGTGATATTTCCATAACAATTCTCTCCTACATGTTTGATGATTTCCATTAAAATTCACCACAGACTGATGCTACCAGGACCATCTACCTCCCAGGCAAACAAGCCTGCCTCAGGAACGCAGAGACTGACAGCTGAGATCTTAATCATTTCTCAAAATCTGACATTCTTTCATATTTGAGTGATGCTAATAACAACTGCTATTTTAGTTTCCCTCTCTGATGCCTTCCCTACTTACCCGGTGCTGATGTTGTGACAGTAATGACAAGATGACAATATAAAGCCTGAAAAATCTAAGCATAAGCCAAAGGTTAAAGGGACCCTTCTTCAGTGCATTTCAACCTCAAATATGGCTTTTATGAAAATAAGGTTATTAAAAAAAATTATGATAAAGACAGCTACTCATATGGTCTTCAACTGCAATGAAAACAATTTCTTTTGTTTGAATTTCAAATCTTCCTACAAGGTATTTCCAGCACTGGGATAAAATGCAAGAGTCAACGAGAAAAAGTGAACAGTAATGGAAGTAGAACTGGACAGTCTGTTATCCTTCCATGAATGCAAAAAATAAAGAGTGGCCTTAATAATGAAAGTAAATTATATTTTTAAAGGTTATTTCTATTTTATTACTCTAAGATACAAAAAATATTAACAAGCTTTAATGTACAGTTGATTCACTAGCAGATTGCTAGAAGGCTTTCTGAGGAAAGTGGGGCTTTCCTACTGCTCCCAGTTGTCTCATTTTTAAGGAAAATAGAGCTTCATGAACCATCATAGCTAGACAACCATTAGAGGAAACAACATCAGGACCCTGCCAGTTTGGTTTTATGTAACACTTCATTAACTAAGTCACCATTCCTCTACCTCGGTTTCTGATTATGTGGTGCAGGAGAGAGAAACAAAACCAAAGGAGGTTCGTTTCCGAAAGGAAAAACCCATTAGCTGATGGTTATTACTTATTTTAATCTTAAGCAGCAGGGATTTTTCCAGAACTATGTACAGCTTGTTCTAGAAGGTAAAATCAAGAGATTAATTCTCTTAAATTGGCTCTGGGGGTGATTACTCACGGTCTGTTGTTACTGCCTGAGTGCTCCTTTCACTTGCTCGTTTGAAAAAAGCAACAAAGAGATTGGTGCAATGGAGGAAGAAACTATCCTCCAGTAGCTGACGGATATTTCTGTACCTCTGAGGTGGCATCACACTAAATGAGGAAAATTCCCATTTCCAGCTCTTCATTCAAGGTTAACGACAAGAGGCTGATCTCACACTCTCAGAGCCCGACCGGCCAAACGCAGGCAGCCCCAGAGCAACAGACCAGGTCTAAAACACAGATTGTATTTCTTGAAGTTCCTACAAGGATAATGGACGGGCTGCCAAGAGAGACGGGCTGGAAGCAGTTGCCCTGACCACATGCTCTGCGATTCTGACCACCTGGGAAGAAGGATAGCTCCCTTCTGTAGCCATGGGCTAATTCTGGCGACCAACGTCCCACCAGCGGGCAAACGGCACTGCGTGACGCGGCCAGTCCAAGCCTTAATTCCCAAATGCCCGGGCAAGAGCCTTAGGGAAGCTCAAATTCACACTGGGGTAGAAAAATTTTGCTTTCCAGTGTCCCTTTATTGAGTAACAGCGATGCTGGTGTGTAATGGCTCTGAAGCCCTACTTGATAAATGCATGATGTATAACCAGCTCAGAAATGTTTGTAATTTATTTAATTTAATACTGGTTTCGTTCTTTTTTGATAATAAAGAATGTGTGAACAATCGCTTGCTGCTTCTGCTGATTCGCGAGCGGGCTTCCCACGGCCGCTCCCATCCCGTATCAAGCATCACAGGACAGTGTACAGCACAGGAAAAATGGGATCAATCTTCCCATTCAGTCCAAGACAGCTGGAAAGAAGGGAACAACCAACTTTTCCATCCTGCTCCCTGGTGAAACCGGGCAAGCAGTGACACATTTTGAAAACCAGGCGGATTCACACCCCTGGCACATCCCAGAGCAAACGACCGCGTCCTGTCCCTCAGCCGGGTCCTCACCCCCCTCCTCCTACCACCTCGCTGACCCTGGGGGGGGGGTTATTCCCCACGGGGACCCTTTTCCCCCCGAAGTGTCCCATCATTGTGGGAGCAGCACCCTGACGCCCAGCGCTCTCAGCCTCCCAGCAGGCTCCAGGCACAGCACAAGGTGAGGTGTAGGGTCATTCCCATTATTCCTCGCTACTGTGTGGCTCATGGGCACCAGACACCGCTCGCCACGGCTA
>NW_010125234.1:0-29037 GCF_000699245.1 Pterocles gutturalis
GGGAGCGTCGCCCAAGGACCGGCCCCGCGGCGCGGCGTTAGGGGCTTAGGGAATCTCAGAGAACTTCCGCGAGGGAAGTGGAGCGGAGGCGGCCTGAGGAAAAAAAAAAGGCGACCAACGGGCATAGAGAGCCGGGAGGGGGCTGGGGGGCGGGCTGTCCCCGGCAGGAGGCGGAGGAAAAATGGAGGGAACTACTCATGCTGACCTAAATGGGATGGGTGCTTCACGGTGGGGCCTGTAGCAGTAGTGAGGCCTGGCTTGCCCTGTGGTTGGGGCAGTTTTGTGCTAGGTTTTTTTCTCTTCTAAGTTCCCTGACTTACCTAATTAATTGTATTAAACTGCATTTTCTGTCATAATTTGTTTGTGTTTAATATTCGCTGTGGAGAACATGAGTTTTGCTGAGCACCGTTGGGGATGGGTGCTTCACGGTGGGGCCTGTAGCAGTAGTGAGGCCTGGCTTGCCCTGTGGTTGGGGCAGTTTTGTGCTAGGTTTTTTTCTCTTCTAAGTTCCCTGACTTACCTAATTAATTGTATTAAACTGCATTTTCTGTCATAATTTGTTTGTGTTTAATATTCGCTGTGGAGAACATGAGTTTTGCTGAGCACCGTTGGGTTACGAGGAAGAAGAAATGTGTCCGGGTTCCTCCTGGTCCGTGCTGTGCCCTGTTCATAGCCATGGGCTCCTCTCGTTCCTCTGAGCTCTGGGTTAAGGAATTTTAACCCTAAGTCCCACAATTTTTGTAGTGTAATTACTCATATCTGCATATGAGCTGTTTATTTCATCTCCTTTTTTTTTTTTTTTTTTTTTTTTTTTTAAGTGGCAGAAGCTGAATGTAATGCTTCAGCCAGAGAAGTAGTAGCAATCTGTCATTTTCAATGTTGTTTTGTATCCTGGATATTTTCTGACCTTTTCTTTATTATTTCTCAGCATTCCATACCAAAAATAACCCCAGTAATTATTTTTTCTTCCTTAGTCTGTTGATCTTTCTCCATTAAAGTCCCCTTCTTAATTTTTAATGACTTAGTTCAGCTGCATTTGGCAGTGGGGCAGAAAGTCTGAGTGGGGAAGGAGAAAATACCCGCATAGGTTCCCGCTGGGAGGACAGCCAGGAGGATTCAGCTTTCATCCCTCTGCCCAGCATATGCTGGAACAAAAAGCAGGTGAAATGGTGGGGGAATCCCAAGGTATGTTCTGGACCTGGCAGAAATGTAGGTTTACTGCAGTTGAAGGGAGGAACGGGGGACATAGGACAGCAATTCACAGGAAGTCTGATTTTATTAATCCCTTTGTTCATGAAAAATTACTCTTTTTTTCCTTGTGCTTTTCTTCAGTTGAGTTGTCATGTGCTTAGCTGTTGTGACTATTATTTTAGCACAGGTGAGAAAACATTTATTATCATATGATTCTTGGACAAAGCCTGATACAAATCCCTCATTCCCCTGCTTGCCTTTTGACCTTTGCATTGTCCTGTTGAAACATCCAGACTTTTTTACATAGCTCTGGGAAATTTCTGACCGCTCAGAGGAGAAATTCCCATCCTCGTTTCAGGCTTGTGGCCCTGAAGACTGGCCTCTCGTAACCTCTCTGAGTCCTGAATATACTTTTTCTTGACTGACTGCCAAATTCTTCACTGGCACATGCAGTTACAGCTCAGAAAAGGAAACTTTCAGTCTGTGCAAGTTTTCCTTTAACTTCTTTGTGTTCTTGTTCTGTTTTGCTGTGCTGTATGTTTCTGAATCTGTTTGAGATTGTGCAGAGCTGATGCATTAGCATGTATGATTACAGCAGCAAGTTACTTGGCAGATTAATGCTGCTTCCGGGTTTAATGCTATCCAGGCACTTAATCATGTTGGTGCCTTTCCTGTGGATGCTGACAGCAACAAAGCAGGGTCTCATCATAAAGAAGTAGTACAGGTTCCCACTCCAGTCTTACTTAGAATAGGAATTTCCACCTTGTACACGTCAGCTGCAAGACTGACAGATATATAAAGCTGGTAATGTGTGTCTATATCAGATGATATCTTTCAAGAGTTTAAAAGGATTGTCTACCTGTGTAAGTAAATTGCTGTGTTTTAAACTTTGAGTTTGTTTATGAAAACTGCATGTACTTCAATATTTTAAGTGATGATTTCTGTTTCTTCAACTTTGCCTAAACACCCTGAAGTTAAGAGGCAGAATGTTTTATTTTTAATCCAGTTTAAGAGTTTTTTATGTACTTATTTTTCCCCATTTTTTTTTGTCTTTGCTGTTGTTGAAGTTTTATTACAAATGTGCTCTTATCCCTGTTCATTTGAGCTTCTTTAATGACCTGCTTTCTTTCTCTAGGTATATCTCTCTGACAGGTTTTTAATATTTTTTACCTTTTTAATTTTCCCAAAATGATGTCAGTTCTCTGAGTTTCTGTAAGATAAGGTGACCAGTAGTAAGATTCAAAGGTGCAGGAAATTGCCAGCAATCTTGCTTGGCGAACAGTGAGCTTTTAGAATTAGATTTCTGGTTTTTTTTTTTTTTTCTACCCAGAGCTGTCTCTTCTATGCAGTCTGATTTTATTTCCTACATTGTTTCTTTGCCTTTTTCCTCTTACTACCCTCCTCACCTCACCTCTCCTCTCTTCTCATTATCTGTCATTTTCTTAGATTTTTTTTTTCATGATGTCTGTGCAAGAGAATCTTTTTACTCTCCAAATGTTTGTACTGACAGAGTTTCAGAAAGTGAACAAAACAGCTAGTGGCTGGCATTGGCTTCGAGTTTGTGCAGGTATTTATATTGCATTGTGTACTGAAGTGAGCAACTCTCTAATAAGTGCACTTAATCTTCCCTGATGCAGTTACATGCAGTGAGACTTCCCATGGAACACTGGGACTGCAGAAGATGTTACTTAAAACCTGAATAACCATGGATGCATTTCTCATAAGCGAGAACACTGCTGTGCTTGTAAAGCGTTTATTTTGAGAAGGGTTTTGTTTGGGGAACTTAGAAAGCGGTCAAAAATGTTATTATCACTGTAAGCAAATTTACTTCTGACACCACTGACCTCAGTAGGACTCTGCGATGCAAAACTGGAAGGCTACGAGGGTGAATCAGCCCCATTATTTCTTTGTGTACATCCCAATAATTGCCCGTACAGACTTTTTGCAATATACCCACAACTTAATAACAATGTAGGCAGTTACCTCTCCCTCCTCAAACACTTCCCTTCCACCCTTTCTTTGGTGGTATTTTTCTGGAGAAGTATGAGGACAGCAATGAACTCTGCTTACCTTCAGCTATTGACATATCTGAAATGGAACAATAATCTGTTTTTCCGTTACACTGCTCTGTTGTACTGTTTTTGCTGGGGCTATGGGCTATACGTAGGTTGGGATCATGTCATACTCTTGCAAGCCTCCCACAGAGAGTGTCAGGGTAGAGAAGTAAATACCCTGGTTCCCCAAGTCATGGTCTTTGACATGAGTCTATTTTGACACTGTTTTCTTAGCAAGCTGTTTTCTCAGCAAGCTGTTTTCTCTAAAACCTGTTATCAGCTGTTTGTAAGTAATACTCTGAACAAAATCAAGAGTCATAAATTCCTTGGCAGATGCTTTTATCTACTGTCACATGTTGATACTTTTAGTTCACCTGTTTTGATAGTCACTAATTAATCTTTGTAAGTGTTCAACTCTCAGAAAGGAAAACATAATTTTCAGTCAGGATTATTTTTCTTACAGTCTAGGGGAAAGAACAATGAAGAAAATACAGAATGTTTTTTTTGTAAAACCTACTTTGAATAAGCAATCCATTAAAACCAGAAAGGTCTTTGACCTTTCATTTGAGTCTAGAAACTCTGGGAATCCATTGTCAACCATAAAATGCCAAGAAGGACACCAAGTCCACCGTAATGGGCGGCCTCAAGTACACACAGAAGCAGTATTTTTGCAGAACAGTGAAGTTCTGTGAAGCCAGAGAATGCATACAGGAGAATGCGGACTTGGGGCAGGAAGCTAGTGCCAGGCATTATCTGATATGGTTAGTTCTGATAGCAGAACATTGATTTCAAAGACTTAAAAGATTCTCAAGTCCTTTGTTCCTGCAAAGATATTAATTTTCCTGCAAATAAATTAGTATTATTTCCCAATTTGTTACTGTGCAAAAAAATTGTGATGTTAAGGTATACTCTAAATGATTATGGGGTCTTACAACTGGTGATAAAGCTACATGTATTCCTCCTAGATCAAACATGGTGCTTAGTCATGAAATCTGAATAGCTATCTCTTCAAGGTTCCCAAAGCAAAGGGATCTAGTCTTTTGTTCCAGACCTCTGGAGGCTTGTACTGGAAAACAAAAAATTATCAGAGACAAGAAAATAACACTTCCTACAAGATAGGCTCTCATAGCAACGGAGAGAGGAAGAGACAGATGGGCAAGCTTCCACAGGTGGGCAGCCTAGCTGGGCTTGGATCAACAAAGTCCAGAAAAGGAAAAAAACAACCACCAAGACTGGAATTACACCATGGGCTACATAGACAAGCAGTGAAATACGGGATGATTTTGGATAAACTTAATGTGTCTTGATTTCAGAGCAAAGAGTGCAGCTACCATAGTTAAAAAAAATGAGGCAGGAGGTTGTGCGCAGTAGTATATATTTTCATGTAGCTCTGTGTACTTCTTGCATTACTAGGTAAAGGTTCAGTAACCTGTGTTGAGTTCCTGTGTGTGTTGAAAAGAAGAACTGTATCGATTATGTGCCCCTCCACACAGAAATCAGAAATTAGCGAGTCAGTACTTTTGGTAGTACAAAAATGGGGAAGTGCAAAAAGTCTTGTGAGGGCCTGTGGGAAGGATATCATTGCGCTTACAACCCAGCACCCCACCTGTCAGGAGGGGTAGCAGACATGAGCTCCACCTCAGCAGTAAGTGAGTAAAATGCCTCCAAAAAATTGTTATGGGAACTCCTCCAGTCACAGCAAGCTGAGGGACCTCTGTATTTGGTTCCCCTCGTGGGAGCTGGAGGAGGGCCCAACAGTCAGAGGTCCAAAGGATCCATTAGGCTAATGTGGGTTAATTAAATAAGCAAATCTAATGTTATGTAGTAACCTTTCATCATCCCTGACCTAGAAAAAACCTGAGGTAGGTGGGGTGGCAGGGAAATACCTAAATAGTTAAATAAATACAAAATAATTCCCATTTCTGCTACTTTTCTTTTGCTGCAATTTCTTTTGATGCAGTGAAGAAATCCTAAGATAGTAATTACTGCTGTGCCACCTTTTCCACACAGTATAACTGAATGAATTGCCTTAATAACGTAATTGTGTTTGGACTAATGGTGCTGCCTTGCCTTTTTGTTTGTTTTTCATGTTTTGTTATTGACTGCTTGGCAGTTGTAGGAATCTTTAAATATCCTGCAATATGGGGGAAGCAATAGTGATAGATCTGTTCAGCCTACCAGCCAACTTGCAGAACAACATCCAAGGATTACTACGTAACGTGCTGGAAACTATTGAGAAATGCTCTTCCATCCCTGCTCCCTTTGTTTATGTCATGTGTTGCCAGAGACAGGGGACTGAAAGGAACAGTGAACAAGAGTCCTTGCTTTCAGCTCTGAGGGATTTTCAGAGTCTAAAGAAAATACCGGAGGTGGTATGTGCTCTGACTACAGCTGCTGCTTTGTACACCATCAAACAAAGACTGGATGAAGAAGACCTAAGCATCATTAAAGTTATTCTCCCTACCTTAAGAAAAGACTTAATGAAGGTATATATAGACCATCTCTTTACAGCAGTCTACCAGTTTGAATTCGAGGATTTACAGGTGTCATCTGATTGTAAAAGCCTACAGATAGCTGAACCTTGGAGTGAAGAGCAAACGCTTCCTACACAGGACATGGTGCTCATCCAAAGTGAGATTCAGAGGTACTTGGAAAGCCTGCCGAGCCTGAAAGGGGAGCTCACCATCCTAAAATCTTCCCTGATCCCAGGTAAAAAGAATCCCAGCTAATAGATTTTACAGAGACTGTTCCCAAGCATACTTCTTCAAAGGAATTACAAAATGGGTATGGTATGATGTGGAAATATCTTCAGGCAGTAAATAACTCCATATGATGTTGTCATAACGTACCGTATCTGTAAGAGGAGGAAGTGTCAATAGAGATACAAGACACCAGCAAGCCTATTCCAAGCCTGTGGCATGATCAGAGGAAAGAGAAGCCCAGGTTTAATGAGAGCATTACTGCAGACAGTGCAATCTCTTCCCCGCTGTGTGGGAATTACACACTTTGAGAGTTACCACCATCTTCTGGAAAGGCAGGACAGGAGTTTCTCCTGGTCTACAGCCTCACACATGCCTGGTTAATCAGACTGATGTTTCAGTGTCCCTGCCGTGGCATGACCCAGTGTACTGCAGCATGTCTCTCAAGCGGTGTGATTATGGGGTCTCATGATTCAAAGGAAAGCTGTTGAGGTTTACTATGGGAAAAATGTGGAACTGTCTTTCCCTTAACATGTGTCTGAAATGATCCGCAACCGGAAAGGAACACGAGTTACTTAAAGCCATCTTTGCCTTCATTCTGCTTCAAGTTCTTGACTGTGAAAGAATCACACTACATACAAGAGTTTTTGAATCTAAACTCTGATTATGTCACTAAGCTTGTCAGCTGTTAAGATAGCAAAAATACCAGTTGTGGGACTATCCTCTGTGTTCAGCTCTGACATGCAGAACCCCAGCCCCCACCACCTCCCAAAACAGTGACTGCATTTGGTTCATGAAGACATGATAAAGGATTTGCACAGTAAAAACAGAGGATTTTTTAGTAATAATAGAGATTCTTGGTGCTATCAGTGTACTTCAGAAGGATGTTTGAGATTCTTTGAAGTCTTGAGGACTAGTACTTCATTTGCCAAAAAAGATTGTGAGATGCCACCTTAGAACATTGCTTTAAAAATCTACTCTCATTTTCCTCAGTGAGTTACCTCTTTTCCAGGGTTTGCACAACAACTCTGCAAAAATTCAGGCTAAATCTGCTAGGACTCTTTCTTGCTCAGACTCCTCTGCCTTTACCTCAGAGGATTATGATTATGAGCAGGAAGGAAATTTATAATCCTTAAATGTAAATGCTACAGCTAAATACAAGGTAAAGCAATACTTAATTTGATTGACTGATGCGAGATCTGTTCAGTATAAAACAATGTAATATTTGGACTGGTCTTGTGTTGAAAGCAGTTGTTTGTTGTCTTTTTTGCTTTGCCAGATGATGTCTTCCTACATGGGTTCACTACGAGGACAGGTGGGATCTCCTACATACCAACTTTAAGCTCCTGCAATCTCTTCAGCAGTTCCAAGTGGAGGGACCCACAAGTTGTTGTTAAAGAAAATCTCCGCCGGCTAGCTAATGCTGCAGGATTTAACCCAGAGACATTTCACAGAGTCAAGGTATCTTATCAAACAATAGATTTATGTAAACCAATCAAATCTTGCTTCATGTATTGTTGGCTAAAGCTTTAGGCATTATTCCTACCTGCTCAGGAAGAACTT
Organism: Pterocles gutturalis; assembly: GCF_000699245.1. Classification (NCBI taxonomy): domain Eukaryota; kingdom Metazoa; phylum Chordata; class Aves; order Pterocliformes; family Pteroclidae; genus Pterocles; species Pterocles gutturalis. Next base: position 7,508 of record NW_010125234.1, read on the forward strand.
GTGAGAAGCAGGACAATTAAAGCATTTGTGCTGGCAGTTTTACGTGTGGGAATAGCCATCCAAACTGTCAGCCATTTGACGCTATATAGAGAAGAAGCACTGTTTCTTCCAAGAGTATTCTAACATTTAACTTACCATGGAGCAGAATAATCAGATAAATGATCAGAACAGTTTCTCTTACAAGAAAAATACACCACTGCTTCTGCGGTGGCTTTCTACTGATAGGTCTGCATGGCTTTTGAACAAGGGAGTGCCTGATTTCCATGCATGAGGAGCTGGTGCAGAAGAGTGTTTCATGCCAAAGAAAAATCCTTGCATTAATCAGAACAGGGTTTTTTGCTGACGTATCACTGTCCATGTTCTGGTTTTATCTTGACAGGTTGATCATGCTAATTCTGTGTGTATTGTGGGAAAAACAGAGCCTGACAGCTATGATGGAATAGTTACAAATCAGAAAGGTGTTACAATAGCAGCTCCGGGGGCTGATTGCATACCTGTGCTGTTTGCTGATCCGGTCAGAAAAGCCTGTGGTGCTGCTCATTCTGGTAGGAATTTTAAATCATGGAGATCAAAATAACTAGGAGACCACTGGAAAGGGAGCTTTGAACTGAGTATTATGAATTAGCAACCAAAGGATCACTGAGTGCTAATGCATAAATTCAAGATCCCATAACAATATAGATCCTGACCTGTGAAGTTTGTATCCTGCCAAAACAAGATTATTCTTGAGAATAGTTTACTTTCCAAGCTATGGAGGTTTGTTTTTTTTTTTTTTTATTTTACAACCATGATAATTATTATTTATGTATTTATACACTTATTTTTCTGATCTGGTAACCAAAACACAGTAATTTAATTTTTGTGCGCTAACTTCATCTGTGAAAACTGGCTATAAAGCCAATGCCCCTGACAATCATTTTGGATTAGAAGAAATATTTGTCTGACCCAAACCAAATGAGAATAAAACTGAAGCAGGAGGTTAGCACAACCTGGAGTTATGTCTTAGGCTAGAATACATATCCTTTGGTGAGGTTTTGCTGCTGGGGCTGTTTCATATTATTAAAAAGTCTATTTATGAGATCAAGAAGAATGCACAGCTGAGAGTTTCTCCTCAGCTTTGATACTAGTGCGCCCCTTGATATGGTAGGAAGCTTCACCTCTGCCCAGAACTTGGGAACACCACCTAGTTCATACAGTTCTTTATACATTGAATAAATTAGCCAAAATAAATTTAAATCTGTGGGTCATCATAAGATGATCAAAATTTTGACTTTCCCCTCAATAAAGTTGTTGTGCCCCCCTCCTCTCCCACCCTGTGCCTATTAAGTTTAGGTTAGAGAAAGTGAGAAGAATGAGATAAGAGTAATTTCTGTCTGGGAGGCGAGAGGAATGTTGTGGTTTTAATGGGGAGAAGGGATGGAGAGAATTTTATCCACTCATAAAAGTTTGAAGAGTTTTACATTGTAAGTGTTCAAACCTAATAATTGTCAAGTGTTTAAATCTGTAGTTGCTTCTTTTTCTGCTGCCTCTTTGTTTATCTAGTCCCTAACACACCACTGCCTTCTCCAAGCATACGTCCTGGCTCTAGCCTGAACTCCTGACTTCTGTCTGCCAAGTTTTGGCCTTCATTGCCACATCATGGTCCTTGCCAGGCTTCCAGTTGTCTTTTCCTAAATCCTTTCCTTCCTGCCCAACCCCAACTCAGTTCATGTTTAACTTGAACACATGTTGCTATGTGTACAAATAAAGATAATTAGACATAAGGTCATCTGAGTCTTTGTATGTAGAAAAGCAGAGGAAAAGTTATTAGCATATCCCGTCCTTCGGTATGCAATGCAAAGACTTCCTGAGACTCAAACCTAGATACGACAACTCAAAGCTGGGCTTTCTTCTATTGCTTACCTTTCTTCTGCCCATTCCAAACAAAGTCTCTAGTTTGAGCCTCTTTTTTTTTTTTTTTTTTTTTTTAAAGTAACACTGAAGCCATTTTCACCATATTATAAAAATATGCTTCTGACTATAATGTATTTCTGTTGTCATATTCCCATGTAAGTGTTTCAAGTGCAGAGGAGCTGTAAGGTATGCTCTAGTTGCCCAACCTAGGACACTGGGAAAAAGGAATTCTGGAATGCTAAGCTAAACTCTTCTGTCTAGTTTCCATCTCCACAAAATGATATCAGCAAACGGGTAGTTGTTAATATGTTGAGATTTTTTAAAAAATAATTATTTCTTATTAGAGATAATTATTTGTTTGTAGATATAAATATACCTATTAATTTGTACCTTTAATAATAGCATATATTTTAGCTCCTATAAAATTAAAGAGACAATTTATACACTTTTTTTTATCAGCCTCTCATTTCTGACAGGATGGAAAGGCACATTGTTAGGAGTTTCTATGGCCACAGTAAATGCTATGGTGTCTGAATATGGCTGCAACGTGAAAGATATCCTTGTGGTGCTGGGCCCATCTGTAGGACCTTGCTGCTATAAACTTCCTCACGAATCAGCAAAAGAATTTCACAGAATTGATCCAGAGTGTGTGAGGCTATTTGACTCTGCAAATCCTTATATTGATATTAGAAGAGCAACACGGTAAGCCTACTGAGTGAACAAAAAACTAATTCCCCATTAGTTATCAATAATTATATTGATATTGTATTATCCAGCACTATTATGGTGCGGGTCCTCACCATCTTAAAGTATTCTGTAATAGTTTGCAAATCAACAAATGATACCTTTGAATGAATGGTATCTGGTGGCTTTTGCTGGGTTTCAACTATTATTTTACTATTATGCTGTTAGTTAATGGATCATAGTCAAATGTTCAAATTAAATGTGGGTTTACTGGTTGTAGAAACGCAATTATTTTAGCCTAATACTGGAAGAAAGAAAAAAACAAAAGCAGATGAAAGTCATAATATTGGCACGGTTTGTTCAGTTGGTACTTCAGGTGATGTCTGAAGGAATGTTCTAAGGAATGTGAGGATGTGCAAAAAAAAATTGTTTTATGTTTCTCTTTCTTTCTTTAAGGATTCTTCTTGAGAGTGGTGGGATTCTTCCTGAGAACATTCAAGATGATTCTGTCACAGACCAGAATATCACTTTCTGTACTGCATGCCACCCTGAAAAATTTTACTCTCACTTTCGTGATGGCACTAACTTCGGGACTCAGATTGGCTTCATATCAATCAAAGACTGAGACAGTATCTCTTACCCTCAAATAGTATTTAGACAATAAGTCTGGTGCATTGTCCAGCATCCTGCTCTGCTCTTTAAAGTTCTTCCTTTCACAGACTTGGAATAGGAAATTCACTGGTCTTGTGATTCTCCTGCTTCTTCCCTTCTCTGCCATTCTGAGGCAAGAACAAACTACTAGTGTGTGGGGCCAATAATTCCTGCGTGAGACAGGGTGCAAAGGAAACAAGGACAACCCACACAAGTGACAAAGCCCTTCTGCATAGACCAGATGCAAGCTCCAAATTTTTGGAGCCTTCTTGACTAAATATCTTCCAGAAACCTCACTATCTTAAGGTGATGAAAGAACAAAAAACCAGTTTTCATTAGCTTCTGGGTGAGACTTCTGCATGAAGTAAATTATGGCATTGCTGATATAGGAAGGGAAGCCTGCATGGCACATTAAGTGTTTGAAAACAACCAACTTTGGTAGTTTCATCTGAAGGTTATCCTTATGGAATTATGTGCCTGGGATTGTTTTTCTTCTTTGGATTAGTTTAAAGATGATGTCCAAAACACTTACAGGACTTTTCCTATGGAAAATAACTTGAAAATCAGAAGAAAGCAAGCAAGCTCCTTTGGGGCAGACAAGGAAAATATATGAACCCTCATCATTCTGTATTTTTTGATGGTACAAATAGTAGGACTGAGACTCTTAATATGGTATGATATGTATGTTCATGCTTCCTTAGGATTATTTTCTGTAAACTACTGGTGCTCTGCTAATGTCCACTGAGACAATCTCAACAGTGACAAGTTATTTAATAAACATCTAAAAAGGGGAGTGAATTCAGCCTCAGTTAATTTTACTGACCAATAGTTGACTTACCTATCTTACTAAGCAAACTCTTAAGTGTGCACTGATTTCTTCTGGCCATAAAAAAAAATTGCCTCTAGATGTTGCAATAGAAGTGATAGTTCCTGACTCATAGACAGTGAGCGATTCCTAGTAGTAAAACTATGCTGACTGTAGCTTGCAGAGTTGCCAAGCACAAGACTTGGGGCAACGGTCCACATGATGTATTTTCTATTTTGAATTCAACGATCTTTACCAGTTCTAGACTTCTATGTCCACTAGAGGTCAGTGCTCGCTCACGGTGCAGTTCCAGCCCCGGCTGCACCGTATTTATGGCTCTTCAAACCATGCAATATGCAAAGCATTGTACAGAATACATTGCTACTTTTGCCTATATAAGCATCGGTCAGGTTATTCTAGTATTTGTGCTTGAAGAGGAATCTATTTTTCATTTTGTTGGGCTGTGATTCAGAGCTGACAAAATTAGAACTTTCCTTGTCCTCTGGGAGAACAGACTTTTAAAAAAACTTTCTTTTACCTGTGAACGTTATTTCTCAGAGAAGAGCCTCGTTCTGAGTATGCTTGCCTCTGAGTGTAACCATCTACCAAAAAAAAAACTTTTTCCAACTCTCCTACTTCATCTTTAGAAATATTCTTCCTCTTCTGCTGTAGCACTGTAGTGCTTGACAATAAAAATTCTTACATTTTCAGTTACTTTTTAAAAACCTCACTGTTGCTTTCATCATTCTTGGTTTCTTTTGTAACTTCACTGTGGTGATGTTACACCTGGATTCAAACTGGAGGTTCAGGTTCCAACACAGGCAGCACTCACGCTCCTCAGCTCAATGCTGCCAAGCATGTTACTGCACACTAGCTGGCGGTGTGTACAGTATGTATAGGTATGATGTGTGTATTATTGACTTATTCCAAATATAGGATAATATAATTATATGGACACTGACAGGCTTATCTTGGTATACTAGGTAAAAAAACCCCAACAATCTACCTTCACCTTTTAAGTCTCTCTGTTTGCCCTGGTGTCTAAGTGTGAATGACCTCACAGGCACTGATTGACATAGCAGTGAAGTGAGTAAGGTATCTTTCCTTCTTGCTAATTCTGCTGTGGGGGCAGTAGCACTACGTAGTTTTCAGTCCCTGCACCTGAAGCTCAGCCAAAGCTTGTCTGTCAGTGCCCTTCACTTAACCCTCTTCCCTTGTGGATTAAGTGCATGCCATCAAAAGCAGCTGAGTTACTTGGTTTTGCAAGGTACTGCTTGACAGCAGAATCATCATGGGTGCCTATGTGCCTGCTATTAGCACATGACACCTCAAAGATGGTTTTAAACTAATGCATTTAACTTTGCAGTAAGTAGAAAGACTTTGCAGCCATGCTAGTTATCACAGTTCAAATGCTCAACTGTATATTGAGTCATGGTAATATGATATTGATAGTAAGCCCTGGCTTGTTCACACCTGCTTAAGAATGACAGCAGAGACTTTCATTTAGAAAAATACCTTTTACGGGTCATGCAACCTGGAGAGCATGTCAGAATGAGCAGAAACACCAAAGGCTTTACCTTTTAGAAGACAAATTGTTACCACAATCGTTCATTATTTCTTTTACACTGAATTACCTAGACTGTAAACTTGTCAAGACAGGAAGCAGCCTTTTGTATATGGATTACTGAGGTGGAGAACTCCACAACCACTAAGAAAATAATAATAATGTTCAGTCCCCAAAGAGGCTAGGCTCTGTATCATACAGAGTTTATTTCAAAAGTCCCTGCTACAAAGGCATTTTAATTCTGGTATTAAAAAATAAAGTTTAGAGGAAGGGCATGATGAAAGGAGACAAGGCTGGTTTGCATCTCTATTTATTTACTTTTCATTCCTGTTGCTCACTAAAGGAGACAAGCAGATCAGCCCTGATTCACCACCTCTAGGGAAGCTCTTAAAATGCTTCATAAATTGTTCAGCTGTACCTGCCTAATGATAAGATCCTATTTATTAACCTTGCTCATTAATTTATAAGCTGCAATCACCCTATTATTTTTATTAAATAACATTGTTAATTATGATTATGGTATGCCCTGAGGCAAGCACAAGACATGATCATGTTGAATATTGGTTTTGATAGCCATTACTGTGCAATTAACATTTGTTGCTATTGTAGATTCTGAATACAAGCCTCTTCATTTACATTTATATATTTGAGTGGACTGTACCAAAACGTTTTTAAGAAGGGCTTTATTCACTATTGTAGTAAAACAGGGCAGCTCCAACACAAACTTCTGGTTCCAGTGCCTGGGGCAGCACTGTGCAACTTCAGAGGTATAGATCAAAGGCTGAGATAATTAGTGAAATGTTTATCCAAACTGTGGCATTTATTGCCACAGGTATAGCAAAGGTGAAAAATATTTTTAATAAATGTATAGAGGTTAGGTCCACTGGTGACTGCTAGTCTCTTTCTACTGATGATGCGAGGAGGCAGGATGAGAGCTAGACGGTTGGTCTGATTTCTGCCTTTGATGGCTGTGTTTGTGAGTGGCAGCAAAATCAGAAGCCATGGGCCTGGACCTTCAGCAAAACGTTTGAGAACAGCACAGAAAGTATATAATTCCTCCCAAATTACAAGCACTCAGTTACAGGAAAGTGTCTCCTTTCCCCAGCAGTAACATAGTTTGCAAAGTGGTCATCTTGTTCTCCTATAGTCATCTTTGCCTCCAGACTTATTTGCCTCGTGTTGTCTCTTGTGCATTGCTGCCTTTCTCTCCAGAACTGCTCACCATCACCCTACAAGGCTTGTGAACCCCGTCGCAGGATGTTGGAGGAAACAGATGCCATTCTGTGCAGAGCAGCACCAGCGTTGCTTTCTTTGGAATCCATGGGCCTTTTTTTCTTTTAGCAGCAGTGTCAAACTTTTTGTCTTCGGCACAGCATCTTTATCAGTATCCTCCAACCCATTCCCATTTTACAGGTTTACACAAGAGGTCCCAATTTCCAGCCTACATGGCAAAAAAGTCAATATTCCTAGATTCCCTCATTGCTGTCCTCATTTCCACTCCCTGCTCAGTTGGATGCTGGGTGATGGAAAGGGGGAGAGGAGCTGCACTCATTTGTCCAGAGGCTCAGAGGGGGTGTGCGTGTGTGCTCGCCTGGATGTCACTTGCAGGAGGCTTTTGTTCTCTGAGTACCAGAGTCCTCGCTGAACTCCAGCCTCTTGTGCAACAATATAACAGGACAGTGCCCTGATGGGAGCGGTAAATCATATACGTAACAGAGGAAATAATGTATTGACCTGCTGAGGGATTTACATACTTCCGAAGACTGACAGCAAGCTCTGCCTGTAAGGCTGACCTGTTCTAGTTTCCATTTCCAGCAGATACTATCTCGTGTTTCCAGATGAATGATTCAGATAGAAATGTATGTGGATTTAAGAACTGTCCGAATGGGTTATATTCTTATATCGAGGATGTTACTAACTGTTACCCAGCATCACACCTTTTTATAAGACTTAAGAGATTTTGCTGCTCTGCTTGCATTAAATATACAATGCCTGTGGCTGTGCTGCTAAAAAGCATGATTATGTGTTTCCCAAAGGCATGCAGAGAAATCGGAAGCTAGCTTTTAAAGTGATCCCTCTGATCTTTCATTAGTAAGTGTTTAATTTACAGTAGCATCTCACATTACAAATACTTAGCTGGCTTTCTTTGTCTCTGAGCTCTCGGGGGTCAAAGCAGGCCCACAGAAGAATTTCGGGAGTGCAGTCCCTAGAGGACAGCAGGGCTGAGGTCTCTTCCCCCTTCTTCGAATGAGGCATCGTGTCTCCAGGGCAACCTGAATTCTGACAGTCATGGGAGCAAGGACACGGCATGGATTTCCATTTGATTCTTGCAACAGAAAAGAGATGTGAGACAAAAATCAATATGTGACTGACTAAACTATGAGTTCATTTTCACAATTAATTTTAGCTCACAGATCTCTTACTGTGTGGATATAATTCACAACTACTAACTACTCTGTTTGTTTTTCTGGTGTTGCATCTTCTAAATGTAGCAAAGGCCTAAACATCTGTAATAAATAGGTTGCAACGTAAAAATTTGGTGTGTCCCTACCATAAAACCAAACAAGCATTTTATAAGGGAGGCTGAAAGCAATGTTTTCATTTCAAGATGTATAATTTCTCTTTCTCTCATGTGATCCAATATTTTTAGGCAGTGGTTCATAGTTTTGGTCAGCTGTTTCAGTGTAAAGTGATTTTATCCATGACAACTTCAGAAAGCCCTGCCTATCTGAAATAAATATCTTAGCATTTATCTTTGAGGCACTGAGCTCTGTCCTAAAGAAATATTCAAGTGTACATTGCTGCTAAAGGAAAACATTTCTGTTCTGCTTTGGTTTTCTTTCTTTGAAAGCTGTGAGTTTGCTTTTCCTGCACAAGAATGAATCACAAAAAAACTCAGTTGTAAAAACAAAGTTGTGAGAGATTGCTCAAATACTTTTGGTTGGTTTTAATAGGTGCTTTTAGTAAGTGCTTCATAAAACTCGTATTAAATAAAACAGGGTTATGCAGACAATTTTATTGTGACCCTCTGCTTTCTTCTTTGCCTGTAAAAAGCTTTCAGAACATGAAAGGTGAGCAGAGCTAGAAGCTTGTTAGAGAGGCTCCTTTAACATCCTTGTGGATGTTTCTGGCCATATTTGACGTTTAGATCTTCCTCAGTTCCCCCAGTTACCCTGCAACTTTGGTCCTCAAGTTCCCCCAGTGCTGAAACATCCTGGCTTATGTAACTCCATGCTAGCAATGCCAGAAACACAGATGTAGACTTGATAGTGATTTTTACATTGTAGCATTTCTTCAGCCTATCTGGTGCTGGCATAAATGACATTGTGATAAAAATATTATGCCAAAATGGTGAGATATTTCAAGAAAAATCTGCTGAGCAGCCCACATTTACTTGAGATTTTAGGAGCTGTAAGTCAGTAGCAATTTTTTGCTTTTCACAAGACTGTGAAAGCTAAAGATAACTGTTCTCTCCTTATCTATTATGTGTCTTCAACAGAGCGACACGGTTTGGGTTTTAGACTCTTGTCTGGTGTACAATTATATTTCTATAATTTCCTTTAAAAATGGCTTCTTAAGAAGAGGCTGACTGCACATACATTGTCCAGGAAGTGCAAAATTCGGCTGACTTTTCTTCATTATTTTATATTACTATTTAACATAAAAATCTTCTGTCAGCAAATGCAGGCGCTGCAAAATGGGGGAATCAGACTGCTAAAGCTAACGTTCTCTTAGGGGAAAGGGAAAGGATTCAGACAAAGCTAATGACTAGTTTCAACATCTTCAGGATGACACGTTTCAATTTATCTTTCGGAACAACTCCTCATTTCCTGTTTTGGATATTAAGAGCAATCTGAAATAAACTATTTAAAACTGAAAAAATGACATTGCAAATTAAAACAAATATTGAAATCTCAATTCATTCTGAAAAGAGAGATCATGTCTTCCACAGAGGTCATCTTGCTACTTATGTATACCTATCTGCGTGAGACAATCCTCTCATTTCATCAGTATTTCCTTCATAGATTGTAGATTGTTATGTTCCCTTCAGTAAATGTTAGCTAAGTTTTACATGCAATATTTAGCTCTATTAATCTTTCCCAAGATGATCCTTCCAGGTCTTAATACTATAAATTCTGCCCTATTAATGTTAATTAAGTGATAATCAGTTTTCACTTTCATGCTCTTTTAGAAGGAGAGCAACATTTGAACTTTGTAGAGGGACTGCTTTTTCTGCTAGGCTTGCAAAGTTGTGCTTCTCCATACAGACAAAGCTTGAAGCAGCCTTAATTGAATAACCTTGGTCTCCCTCTGTTCCCTCTTTTTCAAAAGAGTCACTCTATTGCACTTCAATTGGGATTTATTTTAGGCTTCCTAGCTATAACTCATAATCCATCACATTGTTCCATAAGCAATCTTCATGAAGGAGGCTCAACTGAAGTGAAAAATAGTTGGTATTTTTGAGGCTGACACAGGATTTATGGTAGAAGAACATTTTCAACTTAGGGAAAAACTTTTTAAAAATCTTATGTTCGAAAGGTGACACAAGGAAACTAAAATATGGAAATTATTTCACAGTTTTTTGCAGGTAGTGGGGGGGAAGTTTAACAATGTGTGAAAATGCAAATTAATTCCTTGAATTATATTCACATCAGGACTGAATGCCTTTTGTGCATACTGATTTACCCCCAGTAAACTGAGCTGAGGCTGGAAGAAAAGGGTGAGGTTGTTTGCCCGCTGTCATAAGTGATATCAGAAAAGAGGGATACAGCTGCATTCCTTTTAGCAAGTGAGTTAAAGAGTGTTCAGGCTAATGATGAACCAAGCCAATATCTGAGACTGAAAAAACAGCCAGTCATTCCTTGGCTCTGCAGCAGTCTTGGAGCCTGTTATAAACAAACAGAAGCAGGGAACAAAAATCTCCTTTGGGATGCAGCTAGCCTGAAACAGATATCCATGGTGAGACACTGTTGGATAGAATAGGCAGAAAAAGACAGCATCATGATGCTGAAGACTTTTCTACACCTGTTTATTAAAGATTTAGTTCAGGGAGAGTTTATCCATGTGGAAACATGCACTCCAATCTATGCAAGCAGGGGGAGGACCACAGTTTACTGTGGGAGGCAGATAATGACCACTGTATATATTATCTACGTGCAGGACTGAGACCTCACTGGGTCTGGAATTATTGCAATGATGGGCAAATCTGACCTCACCCACTGCAGCTATATTTATGGACTGAAAATATGGAAGAGAAGCTGTTTTCTGAAGTTTCACTCAGCTTGGCTAACAGCCCTATTCTGCAGACTTGGAAGATTTTCTATCATAATATTTCTCTGAAGCTAGCTGTGAGAATAAATGGCATGAGGTATGTTTGGCTCAAGAGCTGAGAGTTTAAAATTTTTGAACAATCTTTTCTTGTTTGTTATGGAGCAAATCCCAAACTTCTTGCTTAGAAGTCCAGGCTCCCTGCTGCTATGGGGCCCCATCTGAACATCTTGACTAAAAAGGAGAAGTGCCCTCCTTTGTGAAGGTTTAACATTTCTACTCTCAGTCGTACTAATTACTATGGCAGATGTAATTTCACAGTGGACAAGGCAGACTGACCTCCTGGTCAGTCCTAGCAGGGCAGAAAGGACATGGGTACTAAATATTGTGAAACTACTTCTTACTTATATGGCAGCCACCTAAAACTCTGGGCAAGGCTGTGGTGCTGGGAAGAGGCAGATCATGAAGAGGAGTGAACCAGTTATCTTGGGTTCTGCTAGAAACATGTGGAATAGTCAAAGTAGCAAAGTCAAATAGGTCAAAGTAGATTTTTTGCACAGCATCTTCTGTATATTTTGTTCCAGTCTGACCAATGGGAAGTTACCAAGTATCTCAAGCACTGCTTCTTTTGGAGCAATAGAAACTTGTGGTACCCTTGATCCTACCTAGCTCTTGGGGAGAGGCTCAGACATATTGGTACTAGTAGATCCTTCAAGATTTGGAGCGGTCAGTTAATATTCTGTTATTACCACACTTCTCATAAGAAAGCATCAGGGAGAAACTTCTAATCTGTGAATTTACAGTGTTTTTACTCTTCTTTGTGGGCAATGCCAGCAGCAGAGACAGTAATGCAATTAGCATAGCTCACAAGATGGGCAACTCTGCAAATATAGCACAAAGATCTGAAGGGATCCTCTTGCAAGATCTTGTAAGATCTACAGACCAGGAGGCCTGTAGAGTTGTGCCAAAATTCCAGGCCATGAAAGCACCATCCCAAAATTCTGGAGCCACATGCCAGATGCTCTCAAAGCTGAGGAAATCCCATGGCTTTGCCTAAGACGTGTCTGGGTGGCGTTTGCAGCTGAGTTTGGGTCTGTCACAGAGCACCCCAAAAGCACAGCATCTCCAATTAAAAAACAGCCCCTTTTCATGAGTCATGGGACACAGAGTTGGTTTGGGAGCTGCGCTGCAAGAGCCTGTGACCCTCATGCCTCTCAAAAGTCATAACTCTCTACCCTTGGGCCCTGTGATGCACTTTCATGTTTTTAGACTGGCTCCAGCTGCTGTTAGAAGGCCCACCATGTGAAGTGCACACTTTTTTAAGGGATAGGAATGTCAGGATACATTTTTATTCTGGAAAGAAGCATGCTATAAAAAATTTCTTCTGTAAACAGTCAATATTTCCAGCCATTTCCAGGCTTTTTTTTTTTTTTTTTCAATAGAAATCAGTGTTGTTGCAATAATGTAATTACATTCTGAGTTACTGTTTTCACAAATCATATGGTTTAACAAACAAAACAAAACCAATTTTGACCATTTTGTTCTCAAATTCTGTCTGAATACACAGCTTCTACAGACCATCTCAGGAAATTTTGGACTGCTTCCTACTTCCTGCCTTATCCACTGTGGGAAGCAGCATTTTTATTCTCATTTGTTTATCAAGTGAGCAGAGGGAACAATTTGAAATTGCTGTGGTATTTTTTATCATCTTTTGCAGATTGCAGTTTTCATAGATGTGTTTTGAGTTGGAGAGTATTTAGAATTTTTAACTTTGAGGGTGGATAACAAGGAGATATTTCATGGAGGCCATTGTTTGTATTTTAGATTTACTGATCAACTGTGAGTAATCAGATTAGTTCTTTGACTGTAGGACTGTGAATTACCTTTTCTTATGTAAAGCTGCTTGGGAACTGAAAGTGTGGTTATGGACATGAGTTCAAAATCCTCTTGGTGGGAGAATAAGTGCCCAAAAAAAAAAAGAATAAAAGCTTGTGAAAACAAGAATATAAAGAGCAAAAACGTTACCAAAGAGAGTGTGTTTAAGTATCAAAGTGAATAATCCCAGATAATTTGGAGTGGAAATTCCACTTTGTTTATAGAGAGTGCAACACGTCCCATGAAAACAGGAGGAGGATGGAGTATTGTTAGCCAATAGCCTAATGGTGGCCTGAGGACCTCACAAGAGAAGGGCAATGCTGTGCCTTGTTCCTATATGGGTTTGCAAAAAACACAAAGACTGCAGGATGCAGAGAGCCATTTTCTTTCTCCCTCCATGCAGAGCCTCATCTTAACGCAAGAAATGGAAGAGAGCACTAGCAGTACACTTGATCCAAAAAGGGTTGGGGGAAAAATGTATTCTGGTCAAACTTGGAGGGCAGCATACACTGTTAAGGTACCCAGGCTTGCCCAGTGCTGCCTCCTTCTGCAGGAAACACAGAGATTTGGTGTGACCCCTTGGGTAGGTGGTGCAAAAACATCATTAGTTTTACTAAATGGGGAAAAATTGAACTATATTGGACAAAAGGCTGGTAGTTCATCTTGACTGCAAAGCATTATAATTAAGTGAACCATGCTCTGGTCTTTCAGCTGCCATATGGAATGTATACTCTGAAGTTCTGTGGTGCATTGGCTGAAGATGGGAGTTCATCACTTGCCATGGGACACCTAATTAGACTGATGGCCATGAGGGACTTGTAAAAGGACAAGAGGAAGGGAACCTACAAAATGAAGTGTGGATTAAAAGATGAAAGCCACCTTCTGGATACTATCCTCTTAAATTTGGCTAGTGACCTATGGAAGAAGAAGGAGAGAACTTGGGTGCTTGCAAAATAGGATCCCTTTTAAAAACTCTTTTCTGCCCTCGGAGGTTATCCAGGAGGACTCACAGGCTGAGCTGGCTATTACAGATGAGATTCTGATTAAAGCTTACCCTGATTTATCAGTTATGCTGTACGACTGCTGCACTGGAACTACTTGGGAAATCGCTTCATACTATTAATTTAATGAAAGAAGCTTCCTTCATTTCCTATCACCTGTATGTCTAGGTCAATATTTAGCTTCTACTTCAATGTACTTCTTTGTTTGAGAGTACTTTGATGTTTCTTCCATTTTAGTTTTACAGTGTCCTCAGTATTCCTATTAAGACAAATTTGACCAATTAGTCCTTCCATGTCCCTGTACATACCTGTTTTTACCTTTTGACCTGCAAAACTAGTACAGTATTAAATATTGTATTATATATTGAGTTACAGTATTTTATTCACCATTGAGGATTGCCAATGGTTCTGATCTTTTCTTAACCAGAAACTCTAGTACATCACTGTTACATTTCCTTATCATTTTCAGAGTGCTTATTTTTCCAACAAGTTATCACAAAGAAAGCTCTCATAGCCTCTCACTTGTTATTTATTTATTTAATGGTGTGCATTGCAGTCTTCATTCTCCATTATCTAGTATTAATTTATCTTTTTTTCATCATATCTGGTATAAACTGAGATGATACTGGTTGTCACTGGTGATGCTGATGGTGTGATTCAAACACTGGGAGCTAGACCTGGATTTTGGAGGGTCCTGTGTCAGCTGGACTTGGAAAACCTAAAACCTTTTATCTGTCTGTAAAGGGACATCTTCAAGAGGCCAAACTCTGCTCCGTACTGATTGCCATAGTCTCTTGATAAAAAACATTAATCCTGAATGAAAACAAGCATTAGCCCTGCTGTGGAAGAATATGGTGATAAGATCAATATATGAAACTCTCGCATGGGAAATATTTTGAGAGGAAGCATAGAATTATTGGCAGAAAATGTGAAACAGCAATTAAGTTGAAGGTCTCCAGTATCTCAGAAAAAAATGTTTTGTGCTTGAGAATATGCACACAAGTCCAAGAAGAAAGATTCTTGAAATTTAAAGAGAAATCATGGAATGTACAGATTTCTCTGCTCTTTGAAAAGAGGTGCCAACTCATTTGAATGCATATGCTTCCACCCATATTTTTATCACTTATTTGGATGCATAGGCACACACTTGCAGCTATGCATCTGTGTTTAAAAATGCACACAAGAGCCATGTATGACTCTGAGCTTGTTTTTGTTAATATATATATATATATATCAGGCCAACCAGACAAATAGCAATAATATTTCTCCCACTTGCTCATTCTTGGATGTCTCATTTACATATTTATGCAGCTCCTACTTTCTTTTTAAGATAAAGCCCTATGAAATTGTCTGCCTACACTTTCGCAAAGACACAAATCACTGAGCTTCTGAATTTTTCATTAATTCTATCCACTTCATTTTTGCAGTTCTGGACTTTCCTGAATGTGAGGCTATGCCGTCATTCATTTGCCTTCAGCAAGGGCACAATGGCTCCAGAATGAACTCTTAATTATAGTCAGCATTTGTATCATTAGAAAACAAAAATTGACTGAACATCAGCTTTCTAATATTTATCTCGTAGAGCTGATTTACTGTACTATCATACTAAGCTACCTAACAGAAACATGAATAAAATAGGATGTGTTCTGCAATGTTTTTATTTGTTTATTAATTTTCTTTAGAACAACAAGCAGATCACAAAGCTGCTAGAAGAAGAAAATAAACGGAACTATTCTAAACAGGCTGTAACTTAAAATCCATGAGTACATTCACAGGATTCATCACACAGTCACAGAGCTATGCAGTTGTGACCTACGTGCTCTTTCTGTCTGCTTTGTACTCAGTTATGCTGTGCTTTGTACAGACTGAAAGACTTACAAGGAAAGAGTTATATCTTGGATTGTGGGGCAGCCTTTGTGCTATGCCTCCAACAGCAAAACACATGCTTGTACCAACATCAGATTATACCAAGAGGTGTAAATCCAGCTCAGCTATCAAAGGAAGGATGAACCCAAAATAGAAAATAAATTAGTGGCCTAGCGTAAATCTTACTGCTTCAGCACCAGTGCTGGATATAAACTTTCTGATGGAGCAAAAAGCTTTCCCAGAAAATCCCAGCATTTGAACATGCAGTACTTAATAACCTGAAACATCGTGGGGTTTTCTGAGTTTTCAAAGAGTACACAGATGATCGTTGCCCCATGACCCCGGAAGCAAGAATGGGATTTACTCCTGCCTTTACAGACCTTCCTAATGGAGGATTATAGAGAAAGTCAGAGCCAGACTAACCCCAGTGAAAGGATCTCATGCTGCACAGTGAAGGGATGGGGGCAGTAGTCAGCATTTGCATCAAGGGAAATTCTGATTGCATGTAAAGGGTGTTTTTCTCTTCCTGGCGAGGTGTTGCCCAAATAGCCAATGAAATGTCCAGCCATGGATGTTTCAAAACTCAGCTGAACAAGGCCCTGACCAACCTGATGTAACTTTGAAGTTAGCTTTCCTATGAGTGGGGCGCTGGACCAGGTGAACTCCAGACTAGCTTCAATTATCCTGTGACTCCTTGACTTCAGACAGATGAAATACTGATATTTCCACTTGATTTAGTCAACCAAGACCTACTTTATAGTCAGTAGAGATAAGCTGGGTGCTGCTCATTTTCATCCAAAGCCATTTATGTCTGGCAAGTTGCACGTAGAAGGGCCTGATTCTTTCCATTGGCTACAAAAGGTGTCTAAGCCACCTGGCTCAGATGTGGGCACCTACAGAGCAGACAACTGCATTTAGATAAGAACAGCACCTATTTTACCTCCTGATAAGATGTTTCAACAACGTGGGTCCAGAACTCACAGGTTGCATGGCCTCAGAGGAACTGGGATGTGGGAACCATGGAAGCCTTCAGCAGATGCTCAGTGAAATTCATATTCTCACTTACATATTCTGAATATTCATTCTATATATATATATATATAATGATAGATCCTGAAGGGCTCTGCAAAGGTCCTTTTATTGAATGAATTCAAGTAAAACTGTTGTTTCAATAATTTGAGTGAGCTGGTGCATCCTCCGATCAGTTTCCAGTTTGGTTGCAGTCTCTGTCAAACAAAAAAAGTTTTAGAACAGAGTTCTCATGACTTTCTACTTTTTGGGAAACTCACAGTTACCCAAATGAGGGTCAAATGCTGAAAACAGGTTCCTGAAGCTGTTGTATTCATATTTGAGTGAGATGATCACTACATTAGTCCTGCTACAAAGCCTGCAAGGAAGGGAAACTGAGAATGAGAAATACTTGCATCACAGTCAATTTGTCAGCCTGACTGAGAACGTAATAGCTAACATAGAAGGATTACCCTGATTTGTGCATGGTTGAAAAAAAAGTCATTATATTTAGAGAGATACTTCCAGTGTTGTGAAAAGAAGGGTAGAGTGTAAGTACCTAACAGATACCATGCTGAACGTGCAACCTACATCTGTTACCTCTGAAATGCTGTCTAGAGGGGCTTTCTTAGCAAGCTGGTTGTGAAGGGTCAGGTTATTTTCTGCAGCCAAGGGACAGTCTGCCAAGAGGAGGCAGAGTCCTTTTATAGCCTTTCCTCTGAACTCTGCTTTGACTCTGACAAATGGAGGCTCAGCGTTCACCAAGACAATGACAGTAACAGGCATTTCTTGTCAGCACCTGGGAGCAAAGCCATTAAGATCCCTTTTTTCTAGGAGATACCAGTATGTCTCCCACAACTGTACACACAGTTTTAATTAAGATGTGATGTTTACTACCATCTTTCTGAGCCAGAACAGATGTTGCGCTGCAGCAAATGGCTTTTCCAAGACGACTGGAGAATTCAGTGACATATGGAAATTAATGGGATTTTTGTGGTCAAATTTATCTCTGCATTGCTTGCCACAAGGAGGTCTTGATTTGTGAGTGCATCCTTTGCAGCTCTTTCACCACATCAGTCTAGTAGTATTACTAAAAGTAATTGGTATTACTAAAAGTAATGATAAACCGACTTCTCTCAAGGTGCTTAGAAACATTAGTCACTATAAATAACACCTCTGAGAGGTGAAAAAAAATCTTTTGCCAGTAAGTGAACTCTCTTTCTCTTAGGCAAAGAGAAGTTAACCTGCCCAAAGTGCTGGAACAAACTAGTAGGAGCAGTGAGAATAGTCTCAGCCAGTACCAAACCGTGCACTTCCCACTGGTGGATGGGCTGAGACCTCCACGAGAGGCCAAGGCACCACACTGTGCCGGGCTCTGTATCCTTTGCTCCCTACATGGTTAGCCTGCACCAAAAAGCACACACCCTAGCTCGGCCTAGCAGCCTCTGTGTTGGTAGGAGCAGTGCCAGCTGTGATCTAAAATCTGGGGACGGCATCCACACAGTGCTGAGCCTGAGCTCCCCCACCCCTCCAGCCAGCAGGACTCATCGGGGTGCATCTGGCCCAGATACAGGGGCTGGGGTCTCCCAGAGCACAGGTAGCATTGGCATCCATGCACAACATACACCCATATCTCAGGAAACCTGCCAAAATCAGGGAGAATTCAGCCTCTTCTCTGTGTGGACTCTGCAGTGAAGGAGAAAAAATTTTATCCTATTAATAAGGACAGCATTTGGTCCAGTGATTCTGAAGCAGACAAATGTCAAGTGTGTAAAACTAAAGGAGAACTTGTTTTGAAGACAGATCAGCTGCAAAAATGAATTGGCTTTGCTTTCCAGATCCTCTTACGAGTCCCCAGAACAGTTGCAGTTACACCACCCTGTTTCTGAGTGTGTTTTCCTCTCTTTTGTGCTGGCAAAAAAAAAAAAAGAAAAAAAAAAAAAAAAAAGTCCTTCTGTGCAGCAAGAGAAACAAGAGGCTCCCTGCATTTCATGGGGTAAAATTAAAAGGGGAGTATGTGCAGGTACGATAGTTTTCACAGCTACATGCATCTCCGTCACAGGAGAAAGAGGGGTTTTGTAAATAGCCTGGTGTTCCTGTACTGACATTTCCTCCACGGGCAGTGCTCCGGCTTTGTGCAGGCACCTGGCGCACACACACAGCTCCGCTCTGTTATGGAAAGCCAGGCATGCATGAGCTGATCACTGGAGACAAGTGAGGAAAAGGGGGACCTCGGTGAAGACGAGTCAGTTGGGGACAGGGAACACTGTGTCTTTTGTGGAGCAGTATTAAAAGGGAGAGGGAGGTGAGAAGGATGCTTGCACAGCACTCGCAGAGCCCCCCACTTGCTCCCCAAACTGGCGATACCAAAAGGCAGACCTGATAGAGCACAGCAAGACCATGCAGCAGGAACATGAAAGCCTTGGGGTGAAATATAACTCTCATGCAATTGTGGAACAGAAGTCCTGGGGAGGAAGGTGGGGGAGAAAATATAACGCTGTTGCTACTATGGAAACCAAATCCTCCCCATCACAGGGAGGAGATGTGCCAAAAACCTGGCCAGCCTGGCTGCTGCTCACATCACAAGAAGGTCTCCCCCACTCCCCACCTCTCTGCTCTTTCCAAAGACCTTAAAAGTGTCGAGGCCTTGCATATAGAAATGAAGGGTTTTGAAGCTGCAACAGTGTTCAACCAACCTTCCTGGCAAAATATATTAAGGTCTTTCTCTGAGAAATGCCAGAGGCTTTCTAGTTATTATTTGCTGTTACAGGAATGTACAGACTTCCCCCCCCCCCCCTCAAATGGAGGGAAAAAAATAGGGATTTAGAGGGATCACCTGGGCTTCATGTCTCCCTCTGGGGCTTTTTCCACTGCTGAGGTTGGATGAGAGATACCGGCTGGAGAATTCATTTTGGAGTGGGGCTCCTGGGTGCGAGTAATCTAGCAGAGGAAGACATGTTTCCTACCTGTGTTATTTCTGCTGTGTGCATGTCTGAGGAAATGAGTGCAGGGTTTTACTGGCAGAGGGGGGCAGGGGAACAAGGGAAGAGAAAAGAAAAGAGTGATAAGGGCTGAGCAGGCCTCTCATTAACTTCTCTTGGTCTGTGCCTGCACCAGGCTGTGGGGTATGAAAAGTCATTGCTGTCCAAGCCCTGAATATAGAAATATATATCTATATTTTTAAAACAACAGCCGTGTTCACTGCAGTGTGTGTGTTCATGGCAGTTTTGTATTAATCACTTTTCTTATACCAGAAGTGTGTGGCTCAGTGGGTTACTGCAGATAGGAAAAGCCGGTAGCCATATATTTACTGCACCATCCATATACAAACCCTGAGTTTCAGAGGTGTGTGTCAGAGAAACCTCTTAAACAGGCTGATCTGCAAGTATAGGTGAAGGAGAGGCTGTGACATAAAATGATCATGGCAGACCTTGAGACCTCTGCTTGGAGGGAGTCCTGGTACCTGCTAGGACGAGGACAGGAACATCTGCTGAATTCCTCAGGAGGTAAAAGGAAATTCCCTATATTAGGAGCCAAAAAGCCAGGCACTGCACCAGTGGCATGGGATGTTACTGGAAACTAGGAAAATACATCAGGGATGTATGTCTACCCTATTCTTTTATTATGCTTTGTATCCATAATTAGCTGCTGTTGGAAATCCTGGGTACGACAGATTTGCTATAGCTGAGTACAGCTATTCTGCTGGTCTGACACAGTTCCCTCTGTGAGGAATAGTCCCACTGAACTAAATAGCACCAGTCATGGCTATATTATTATGAATTACGGGCAGGTGTTTACACGATTTTGACTTAACTGAGGTTTACAGGTCTTCTGCATTAGTCTGGTTCTTTGGATATCAGCAGAGATAGCCAATTTATGTTGTGAATGGTAGTATCAACCCCGCTTGCTGCTACCAAAAGTTTCGGGGGGCACACTGGCAGGCCTGCAGTACGTGTTCTAAGGCTGCAGCATATTTTAACCATGGCTAAAAGAAAAAAAGAGCACCTGAAGACAGAAAAAGAGATGCAGCAAAGTCCCAGGAGAGGGGCTGGAACTGGGAGGAATTTCACTGCTCTAATGATCAGCATTTTCTTCGAAGAAGGGAGCAGGAAGAATGTCAAGCATTTGTGGTATCTGCATCGTTCTTTGACAAGCGATTCACCCTCTGTTATGAGCCCATTTTGGTTACAGTAAAAACTCCTGAGTGCCTCATTTGAGTGTTTTCCAGTGAAAGGTCAGGAGGGGGGTGGGCACCGAAGCAGCTAATTCAGCAATTGTGCAGTACCCGCTCTTAGATTCTTGGGGTTTTATTCTGTATTAAAAATAAGAAGCTGTTGTTTACTCCAGGATTAGTGAATGGCCTCTGTTCCCATTATACCTAGAGGAGGTTGACAGTTATTCTCTCTGGGTTCTCCCTGGAGCTATTTTCTTTGCTGGCAAGGAGGAAATTGCTCATGTTTCATTTGTGCTACCGCTGTTCCAGCTGTCAGAGCAGTAATGTTTGTCTGCCAGCTTGCATCGGTGGCAGCAGCTCCCCTTCAGACCTGCCATCTGTTAGCGTTATTCCTATTATCATCTGTGTGACGGCAGCACCTAGATGGATGTCCCTCTGCGCTGGGCACTGCTCCAGCATGTCAGGAGCAGCAGAGGGGCCCCAGTGGAGACAGGTAAGGGACACAAGGGGCTGTAGAAGGGGACTTGTCTGCTCCAGTCCTCCAGGCAAGCCAGGCACAGGGCCTTGAACAGCATCCTCCCATCTCTGGCCCCTCTGGATCTCTTGCTGAAATACCTCCTTAAATATCCACTGTAGATACCAGCTGCAGTGTGACATAAGGGTCTGCTAGTCCCCAGTTTACAAAACAAGTCTTCTTATAAACATCCTCATTCCAAATCCTCGTATCATCTGGCAAGATAA
>NW_010125234.1:29049-29320 GCF_000699245.1 Pterocles gutturalis
GAGGAATTTTCACTTATTTCACCCTGTTCTTAGCCAGCTGGGGTGCTCTGCAACAAGGGATCCTCACTGCTCTAGAGGGTATTTTTTGGTTGACTCTCAGGGTCCCATAATGAGCCACTTCAGGCCTGGATTTTCGGATGCTGCAGCCTTGGCTTGGACCCCACTGTAAGAAATAAGACCCACCCCAGCCCTGACCCAGCGCATGGCACTTTGCGGGACTGTGCTCAGATGCATCCCTTGGACCCGGCCGTGCTGAAACCCCCACCGGGAG
>NW_010125235.1:0-4908 GCF_000699245.1 Pterocles gutturalis
GCTCACCCCACACAGGTGGGGTCCGAGCCTCCCAGGAGGGGACAGGGGACATCCAGGGTCACAGAAAGGGTGGCAGTGGGTCCTCCTGGGGCAATAAAGGGACCTTGGCCCCCAGGACAGTCACCAAGTGACATTCTGGGGTCCAAACACGACCGGTGTGAGGGAAATTCCACAGTCCCAGTGCCTCCCAGTACCGTACGGGAGCAGGACTGGGATACACTGTGCTCTGGGGCTGGCTGGACACTGGGGTTGGGGACAGCCAGGCTGGGACAGCGTTGGGGCGTCCCAATGACACCCTCCTCCCTGAAAGCCATCTTCTCGAGCGGGTTCGCTCTGCTGGCGGTGACAGAGAAGGTGGCCTTGTCCCCACTGGAGGATGGACGCACACCCCAGGACGGGCAGGGGACAACGCTGGGACTCCAGGAAACCCCAGCGATGGTGGCTCTAGTCTGTCAGCTGGGAGGGGGGACAGCCCGCTGTCCCTGCTCCGGGCTGGCTCGGTCCCTCATCAGTCACTCGTGCTGTCCTCGCTGTCCGAATATGTCCCCAACAAGCCCAGAGAGGACGTGGCGCCCGTTGCTGCAGGAAACAAGCCTGGAAGCGGAGCAAAGAGAGCGGACGGCATCAGGTACGGCGCTCCCCACTGCCGGAAAAACAGAGCCAGAGTCCGAGCGGCGCCTCACCCCCAGCCCCAATCTCGATGAGGCCAAATTGGGGGGACAAGGAGACCCCACGGGACCAGGAAGAAGCAGCCATGTGGGCCCACGGTCTGCAAAACCCCTTTTTCC
Organism: Pterocles gutturalis; assembly: GCF_000699245.1. NCBI lineage: Eukaryota > Metazoa > Chordata > Aves > Pterocliformes > Pteroclidae > Pterocles > Pterocles gutturalis. The sequence goes on from NW_010125235.1 coordinate 789, forward strand.
CTCCGCAATCCCCCAGGAGATTTCTGTCGCTGAAAGGAAGAGAGGAGCCGGCTCTTGGCTTTGGCCACGCGAGCTGTAGGAGCGGCTCCCAATCCTCGGAAGCTGGGCAGCTCTGCTTGCGGGGTTTGGCTGAACCGAGCCCGCCAGCAGTCGGTGGCAGGGGAAAAAAGATCGAAAACGGGGCAACTCCCAGAGCCGGCCACCCCCAGGGATCCCTCAAGGGCAGAGGGACTTGCTAAGCCAAAGGACCAGTTCATCGGCCCCTTCTCCCAATCCTCTGTTTTCCCGCTGCGGTGAGGGATGAGGTGCTGGGAAACCTTTCTGCTTGTTTTCACCAGATCCCTAAAGCCTCCAAATTCCTGCAGTTCGGCAGTTTCATAATCAGGCCTTAAACCAAAGCAATTTTCTTGCTTTTCCATCTGTATCTCGCTGTTGTGACGGTTTCAGCACCGTATCTGACCACCCAGACGCTGTTTGGAAGCTTCTGACCCTGACGGTCTGTCTCCAAGACCTTGGCTTACCGCCACAGGCCAGGAAGGAGCCTCTCCTCCATGGGGACATCTCCTGGACACAGGGACAACCCCTTGTCCCACAACAAGGACTTGACCTGAGACCACTCAGGCTCTGAAGAGAGAGCTAAACCCCGCCTGGGTGCGGCCAGACCCCTCCCCACGGCCCAGCCCAGGCCACCCCATCCCCGCGCGGGCTGTTACCCGTGTTGGCCGTGGTGCCTTGGCTCTCTGTCCCGTTAGCCAGGGCAGGATCCGGCTTCTGCTTCCTCACCGTCACCAGCCCGGCCAGCTGGGACTTGGTGTTCAGTTTGCCCACGCTCCGCTCCCAGCTCTCCGTCTTCGGCTTCTTATTCTGGGGCTGAGCTTCCTGCGGAGTAGAGCAGCGGTGTGAGGGTGCCCCAGCCTTGGAGGGGAGGCAGATGGACAGGGGAGAAGGAGGAGCGGTAAAAACAGCAGCACAAAGAGCGAGAGACACGCAGGCAGCTGCCCGGAGCAGCCACGGAGGGTGTTCTCCCCCCGCAGGGACTGGCACAAGCCAGGGATATGGATCTAAACGGCTGCAAAACAACCCTCGGAGACAAATGTCCCGCTGCTTGTGACAGTTAAATCCAGCCTTGCGTAGCCGCGGGCTGGTGCGGGGATGCGGAGGAGCCAGATGCGTGCCACAGGGCTGCACGGCCTCTGCTAGCCACCGCGTGCCTGCAGGTGGTCCAGCCGCTGAACCCAACTCCCCTGGGCACGAGGATTAGTGCCGGGCCAGGGAACATGGCTGAGATTAACCCCAGCCCGGCTTAGAGACACGGCAGCTTTGATTCATCCACCCGGGCACAGGGCCCCGCGGACACGGATCGACATCGGAGAGCAGCAGTGCAGGGGCCTGGCTGCGGGGATAATCCCTCCCTCACAACTGGGCGCTGAAAGCTCTTTTGTTCTGCTTTTCTCCAACACGGACAAAACAGAAGCAAGAGAGAGGCTGGCCCAGGCAGTGGTTTCATCGCTGTAATTTTCAGAGTGCTGAAATCCTGCCTGGTTTGTGACCAAGGCATAGGCGAGCTCGTCCTTTTGGAGCTGAAAGGGAAGCCACGTCCTGAGCGAGGACAGGGACAGCTCCCTCCTCGCCTTTGTCAGCAGCCACGGTCTGAAATCACCAACCGATCCCTGTGTCCTTTCGGCTCAGTGCACAGGGACACCGGCTTTCTACGCTGCTCATGCGTGACAGGCACTGGGGCTCCAGCGTCACACAAAACAGGGACAAAACGCAGCCCAGGATGGCGGATTCGGGCTGGGGGAAGAGGCGCTGCCCTGGCTCACCTCCTGCAAGATGTCCGTAGGTTTCATTTTGGCCACAGGCTTTGTGCGCGATTTTGCGGGTTCTTCGTCAGAGTCGGAATCTACCAGCAGGTGCCGGTTCTGAGCCTGCTCCAGCATCGCTCTGCAAAGAGAGAGCCCGCGCGCGGAGGGTTAGGGCTGGCTCCGTTCCACCGCCACGGCGAGCGCGGCCATGCCTGGCCCGCTTGCTGGAATTCAGCAGCAGTGCAATGGGATCCACCTTCTCAGGTGCTTTTTAAGAAGTCTCGTTCAAGCAGCACCCAAAGGTCAACAGCACCGAGATCTGCAGCCTCAGCCAGGTGCAGAAACTCTCTCCACGTGAGGACACCTCTCAGGGGCAGCCAGACCCCGGCAGCAGCCCGGATCTCCCCACTGGACGGGCCAGTGATACCAAAACCCCTCCACCTCTACCTCCCGAAACACTTTGCCACGACAAACTGTCCCCAGTCTCCTCACAGCCCACTCAGGACTACATCCCACCCACACCACTCCTGTGAAATCAGGCAGGACCCTCTCCTAAGCGCTCTCAGGGTGCTGAGGAAAGGGTGAGACGCAGCCCTGTCCGTGGGCCCACGAACGCTTCCAGTCCACTCACTTCATCTCTTGCTCATCCTCTTCTTGCTCCTTGCGCTTCTGCTCCTCCTCGTACTCCTTGTATTGCTTCAACATCGCTTCAAAGTCCACGTTTGCCTGGCGCTGGTTGAGTTCCTTCAGCTCCTGCAGGTTCTCCAGAACCTCCATCTCCAGCTTGGAGTCCTTGGTTCGGTTCTCCAGGACCTGGGTGACCAGAGATAAGTCAGGCTTATGTGAGGTAGCCAGCAACCTCCAACACCACCACCCCACCCAGTATAGGGCAGGAAGCACTAGGAGGATCATCATCATCATCCTCATTTTTGGGTCTTAATAGGACAGGAAAAGCTGCTTTGATGCGGAAAGCCAGCCAGGAAAGGAGAGAGGTTTGCCTTCTGCAGAGAAGGGCATGTTCTTGTACCTTCATGGGATTGTTCAGCTCTTCCTCTTCCCTCTCCTTCTGCATTCTTTTCTCCTCTTCCTCCAAGAGCTTCTCAGCTTGGAAGTTGCGAGTGGCGCCGTGCTCCATGGTGTAGTCCGTGTTCTCAGGATCTGTCTAAGGAAGAAACGACACGGCAAAATCATTGCACTGGGGCGATTCTGCTCCAGACATCCTGTGGCCACTTCCAGAGCTACAATCAAACTTTTCCCAAGTTCATTCACACCACAGGGCAGACAATCACCCATGGCCTTCTGTTCTGTTCCAGGAGATGTCCACCCACAGATGGGTGAGACGTTTCAGAACTACAAACTGCCACAATAAGGGAAGAGACACCAAAAAGCGCACGGCCAGACTCAGTCTTTGCTGGGACACCTCTTCCCCATGGGGTCAGCACCCAGTAACGTCCACAGACTGCACAGCCTCCCCAGGAAGCGAGAGCACAGAAAATACAGAAGATATTTCACCTTGAAAGTGATCTCTGCCAGGCAACGCGTGCACTTGATGTAGAAGCGGAAGATGGGAAGGCCCAGGTACACCTCATTCTGAACAGTCTCCTTACGGGCATTAAACTTCTTCCCTTTATAGATGTATTCACCGCATGTCTTGCATCTAGAAAAGGAGAAAGAAAAGTCTGTAACACATCAAAAGAAGGGAAAAAAGAGGGCAAGTGATTGTCAGGCCCAGGTTCTGAGCAAAGGTTCTTTTCGCCTCAGTACCTCTTCTTCAAAGAACCCCAAAATCACCCACAGCATTTCCTCCTCTCCCCTTTTCTTTTGGTCTGTGTCACCGCTAACGGCTGCTGGCAGCAGCTCCCCTGCTGTGGATGGAGACTAAATGATTCCCAAGCAAACTCCTCTCTTTACAGCTCTCTCTTTCTGCCCGGTACAGCCCCTCTTACCGCATGTTGAAGGGCGCCATGAGCCGCACCACATACTGTCGGTCCTTTGGGAGCTTGAGCTTTGGGATCTTAGCAGGATCGAAGTCCGGCGGGTAATATTTCTAGAGAGACAGAGCAGAGACACGTGTGCGCTGGGCGCAGAGTCACCCGGAGCAGTGTGAGTGGTGGCAGGCAGGCTCCCAGCTGGGACTGGCTCCACGCAGCAGGAGCCAGTGTGTCAAACGTGGTCTCAGGTGCTAGACACCCTGTCCCCGCTCCCCGCCAGAGCCAGCCGTTGGTGTGTGTCTGTCTGTCTGTCTGTCCATCCTCAGCCCCAGGCCCACCAATCCTTCCATGATTGAAAAAGGGGTGACCAGCAGGGAGAGGGAG
>NW_010125236.1:0-7808 GCF_000699245.1 Pterocles gutturalis
GTTTCCAGAGGATTTACTCTCTGAATTGGGCATTATATGAAAAAAAAAAAAAAAAACCAAAACCAACAGCTGAACAAGTTTAATTAAAGAAAGATTAACTGTTTTCGTGGATTCTTCCCTAGTAGATTTTACTTTCTCTTGATGTTTTCCTCATATGACTTGACTCTCAAGATGCAACATATGCCTGTGAATTCTTCCAGGGCTAATTTGAATGGAAAAATTGAAAACAACTTCTAGCTGGAGGGTGTAAATTATTGTAAGCAGAGTAACTTTGTTTTGATTGCATTCAACGTGATTTTGTATTTTTGCAGCTTGTCCAAGATTTAGTTAAATTAGGCAAGACTAGTAATGTATTTGAAATACATTACTTGTACTGTCTTGTTCAAAATGTTAAAAAAAGTCACTTTGAAGTACATTACTTGTATTGTCTTGTTCAAAATGTTAAAAAAAGTCACAGCATAATTAGCGCTAAACATTCTCTGTGTTGGTGCTGTTTTTCTCCTAATCGAATGGCATAAACAGGTTTCTAGTTAACAGGGTATTGCAAGTATTTGCTACTTACACTTCAGTGGATAATTAGGCTGTCTGTGTATCTTTCCTTCTTTTAGACACATGTCAGATGTATTTGGCTGGACATTGCTCCGGCCATTTGTAACAGGCAGTGTGGTCAGAACGGTGTAGAACAACCTGTTTGCCCCGGTTTGGAAGCATAACAAGACTCATGCATGAAGCATGCATCAAAAGTTTGCTTCCAGCTGTACTTTGGAAAGCATGCTTCTTACAGTACTTTCAGGCGGGTTCCTGAGACTGTGTTTTCCCTGCATGATAGGGGACTAAGTGCCAGAATCCACCACTTCCAAAAAACAGTAGTTGCAGCAATGGTTGGCCTGCTTTCCCATGAACAGTGCAAGGCTGGAAAATGCTCCTAAACTGATTTCAAGTCCTCTACAGCTCTGTCTACACAACATTATATGGAGTAACAGGGACTTTGTCCAGGATGCTAGCCTCGTAGTCCCAGAGAATCAGAGGTCTCGAGGACTTAAGTTTTAAATGGGAGTCTGAGTAAGGTAAACTATTTCTATATAAAGCCAGTTGGTTTGAAAATTATTTGTTCTTTTGCATTTAAAGCAAATTTACAGCACAGACGATGCTAAAGCCATTTAAAACTTTTACAGTATAATTCATAGAAATGCCAGTACTTTTATACCTTAGGCGTATAAAAATGAGCATCTCGTCTTTTTTCTATTGTCTCCTCTCTACCTTGCATTGGAATAGGTCAACGAGCTTCCAGAAGCAGGTAGGTGCTCCATGCTAGTTGAATCCTCAGTCAAAATAATTAGTTTCTAGAAACAGAAACATGGCTTTGAGATAGCATAGTCTGTTTTGGTATCATTCATTGGTGATTCATAATGGCCTAAGATGTCTTTCTGAAAAGTTTCTTTAAACTTTATAAAATTTATTCCTTTATACAAAAGATCAATACATGTTATTTCAAAGCCAGAGTGCTCTTTTCCTTTTCTTTTTTGATGCTGGGTAAGAACTGAAAATGATGTGGAATTATGTTTTACCCATAGTTGGCATTTTGTTCCCATTCTGTATCAAATATTAAGTTAGAAATTGTTTATAATCTGGAACAGAAACAAATTTTTCCAAAACTTCTTGGAAACCAAAATACTGAAAACAACTTAGAATAAGTCAGTATTTTTTTTTTTTAGCTTTCATTCTTTCATTTCCATTTTTAATGTAATTGTATGCAAAATTATGTTTATATTATATATATTTTTTTTAAAAAGCTGAGAATTAAGCTTTTTCTTAGGAAGGCTCGCTTCAGGGTTTGTTGCAGGAATGGAGGTTCTTAGACCTAGATTATATGGCTCTGTAATTTTAAGTACCCTGGGAAAAGACAATGTACAGAAGCTGATAGGATATTTGGAAGATTATGCTTTTCCATGGGAAGTTTTGATTTTATTGGAATAGTGTATTGCATTGAAACATCATTCCATACAAAAAACTGTTTAGCATTATTATAAATTATATTGGTATGCATCTGATGTACTTACATTTCATTAAGAGAAAGCTGAAAGTGAGACATGACCTCTTATCATGTTTACCAAGATTATAAATCACTGAATTGCCTATCATATATTCAAGGTTAACAGGAAAAAGTCCCCTTTTCTTCAAATTATGGCAATTATATCAGTTTATTCTGTGCTCAGAATAAATTTGACCCGTGGGTACGGTTGCAGGTTAGGATTTTAAGAAGAACCTAAGGGAAGACAGTGATCAAATCCTCTGTCATTCAATGAAAGTTGGAATATGTTTAAAATTCCTGCCTCAATGTAGGATTTTTTCTGCTACATTTGAGGTATCCAAATTGAAATTCAATCAGAGAGAGTTCTATTATTATCTTGGAGGTACATTGTTGCACAGAAACATTAAAAAAGGGGCCAGTATGTGCCTTAGGAAGAGGAGGAGAATTTTTTGAAACATGATGACTCCATGTGTTGATTTTTATCCTATTCAGTTTATGAACTAACAAAACTAACAAACAAGTGGAAGACTGAAATAATAATGTATTCCACTTAATGTTAAAGAGGTGACCCTTCCAGTTGTGATACTGTCATTTCTAAAACAAGGTGCGTGCGTGTACTCTCTATTGGACCTGCCATTTGGCTTTACTGATTGACACTTGCAGTGTTCATTAATCTGTCTGCCTGATATCATCCTTTTCAAGCAACAGGTCACTCCAGTATTGTTGCTTTTGATAATGCTTGTCATTGTGCTTTCAGTTTTATGGTGATGATGGGTATTGTACATGTATAGAGTGCTCTGATAGAGGGCTGCTACCTTGCCATGCGAATGACGGGCTCTTGCCCTTTTTTTATTGGGAATCTGTTGCAGTCATCAGTGTGACAGCTTCTAAAAGCATCAGTGAGTCAACTAGAAATTCACTGATCTCAGCTGGAAATAATATTATTTGAAATAATTTCAGATATCATGCAGATACCTGCTTGCTTTTGCAGGATATCTGATCTAATAAGCAGTTATGCACATGGATAACTTTACAGATGTGCCCAGTTTGTTTCAATAAGACTGCCTGTATGAATAAATAATTCTTGCATGGAAGTACATGGAGGGTTAGGCTTTTGCTTTACATATGTAAGTCTGGTTTCAGAAGTATTTGTTAAACTTACATAAGGCTAATTGACTGTTTAGAAAACACAGAATTGTTTTTTGCAAGCGTGCAGCACTATAGAAGGGAGTGTACTGTTTATCCTCTTTATCAGACTCTTCTGTGTAGGAAAAACCTGCACATTTTCCATGAACTTTTCATCAAAATTGATTCATTTAAGTCTGTCCATTTAATTAATCTTTGCCTAATTTTTACCATGCATTGAATAGGAATAATTAACCTTTGTATGTTGAGAATTGTGTTTAATGATACCCCTTAAAATCGAGTGACTTTATCCCTCTTGTAGTTACTTCCCAGGAATGTGACGAGTTCTGTAAACTAGAATGAGGCAAGGCATCTCTCTCTTTATCTAGTTGTTGAAGAGTTCTTGTCTTCCAATTACTCAAGTTCAAGAAAAAAAATCTGTAAATTATTCCTAAGAAAAAAAGATTTTTCTCTGGGGGATTTTTTAATGCTTCTTTTCAGTGAAAAGGAAAACAGTTGACTGTTCAAAGGATAGCAGAAATCTATTTAAGGAGATTAAGCATGAATAATATTGATCTTACAAATCAGGTGGAAAGTGTGAAGACATTAATAAACTTAGGGTTATTTTTATTGATGTTATTCCACTCTGATTTTTTAGTGCTTCTTTTCAGAAGGATAGCAGAAATCTATTTAAGGAGATTAAGCATGAATAATACTGATCTTACAAATCAGGTGGAAAGTGTGAAGACATTAATAAACTTAGGGTTATTTTTATTGATGTTATTCCACTCTGTGTTTTACCTTGAATATACTTTTTTTTTCTCCTTACTGCAAATATTCTGGATGGCAATTGTTCCAGCATTTCAGACGAATTCTAAATCTGACCGTATGAGGACACAATCATCTGTGTCAGCCTGTCACAGACCAAGACTATGCTAATTAGTGACAGGAGGGGATGGGGGGGAGGGGATTGTGATCTATATACTTCACTTGTTAGAGGAAAAACAATGATGTGTTAATTGCATAAAGCTCAACAGTGAAATGTAACAGCAGTTTAACAGGATCACAAACTGTTGGGAAGACCCCCCCTGCTGAGTAATGAGGTTCAGAAAGGACCCCTTTGCTCTCTAAACTCCTTCTCAGAGAGGAGTCTAGGCGTGGCTGGATCGAATCCTAGTCCCAGACTTGGTCAACGGTTTATGTCTAAAGGAATAAACAATAAATTCTTTATGCCCTGTATGGGTTCAAATATCACTGGAGGTGGCCCACACTCCAAAGAGGACTCAAAAATGGCCTAGGGCTGTATTTATAACCAAGTTAGTTCAGGGCTCATGGTCATATATGGTCATAATGGCCATTTTTTGTAAAATTGGTCTCCTAGGTATACTCATTGGCTGAGGTGGTCTCCTGAGCAACTAAGTGTATATGACTTAAGTAACATGTTACCCTGTGCCATGTTGCCAGGCCAACTCCTCAGGGCAGGTGTAACTGCCACACAGCCCACAGAATCATAGAATCATTTAGATTTGAAAAGACCCTTAAGATCATTGAGTCCAACCAAAGTATGACTGTAGCGTTGATGAATGCAAGTAAGATGCAGGTGAGATAAGGGAGAAGTAGTAAATGACAGAAGTGAACAAATGAAGTTTTTGGTGGTACGATTTTTTCATTGTGACACTTAAAGAATGGCTTGTGTATCCATCTTACAATGATATTTAATCAGTTTTATGAGTTTAATTCTTCCAATAAGATTTGACACATTCTGGGTAGCTATGTAAATGTAAGCTAACAACTGTTGAAGTTTTAGCAATGTGGATCTTTCAATGTGTTAAATGTGTTTCAAATTTTAGCTGCTTACATAGCACCAGCATTGTATATAGGCTGTCATTTAAACTTCAGATTTAATTTTATTAGAAATGTAATAGTTTTGTAAGAAAGTAATATTTCTGTTAGCATTATTGTTGGTTTATCATTCTTTCTCATTCTTTCCTTTTATTCCTTTCAGTAAACTTTGCAAAAACCAAAATCACTCTGTTGCATTTGTCTCTATGACAGTATAGGATTATTCATTCACTGTTTCAGTGGAATGCTTGACAAATTTTAATGCACCCAGTAATTCTGTCCAAGTGGAAGATTATCTGTATTTTTCTGTGCATGCAGTCAAAGTCTTAACTCAGGAAAACAGCTCAGAAGTTATACTATACTATGTTACAATATGAAATTAATATAATATACTTGAAAAGGGAAAAATATGTGAGTACATAAAGGGGGAACCCATTGTAAAAAATTCTGCGCTTGTTGTAGTCAGCAACAGAACTACCAGGCAAGGGAATTTTATTATTATTGTTTTGATGCAGGTTTAAATTACCCTAGTTGGATTTTATTTTTATGTGGGAGTTTGTGTTCATTTGGTATTAGATTTCTGTAGAGCTTATTCAGGTCAAATATCAGTTGTAGTTATCTTGTACCTCTGAACCTGCTGAGGCCCAGATGTAGGGCACAGTGTGTAATAAAGCCTTTAAATTAGAGACACAAGAAAAAGCATTCGTGCCAGAAGCAAGCTGCTGTGAGGTTCATTCCTTTAAATAAATTATTGTGGTTGTATCCCCAGTTTCACGATGACTTCCTTTCAATACAAATTATTTTCAAAAGTAAGAAGTGTGAAGATGCCACATCCTGAACAGAGGATTGTTTGGGTCTGAAATACTGGCTATATAGGAAGTACAAGCATCGTGGTCTAAATCCTATTCAAGTCACACTAGTTAATCAAAGCAAGATCCTCCAGTTCTTGAGTGGTCTTAACAGGATTCATAAATAACCTAGGCTAGCTATTTGTTTCTGTGGAATGGAGATGCATTGGACATGTCATAAAATTCTTACTAGAGCACAGATTATTTGTTTTACAGTGCAAAGATACTTCAAATGATGCGTTCTGAATTTCATTTGGTACAGTTACAATAAATGCTATTTCCACTTTTTATTCTTAAAGCAGTCTGCTCACCCCTTAAGCTTTTCCCTTAAGCAAACCTCCTTTTTTGTTCTTTTGCTGGTCTGGGAAGACTCCTTCTCAATTTATGCTTCTTCCGTTTGCCCTGGTTTCTCTGGCACTTTCATTGACACAATTTTTTCATGACTGATTTTGCTTTTAGCACTGCCTAGCAGTATGTAATATTACTTATATTCACGTGACACTTCTATAAATACTGATGAATAAGAACCTTATGTTCTACAGACAATGAAAAAGGAAGTGTATATATGTATACATTTGACTAACTATTATCTGGTTTAGTATTAATTGTAATCAATAAAAAAATCTGAACACAATTCCTGATACATCATTTTCCTGAGCAAACCAATTGATGATGAATAAAAACTTGCAGTATGCTACTACTTGTCTGTACTTTATGGAGCAAGTTCTGCTAGTCAGGGTAACACTTTCACCCTCATGGCTCTCATCTCTGGTCCCAAATACTAAGTCACATGCTTAAAATCAGACATACTACGTAGTTTGATGTTCAAATGAATCCTTCCCTTGCTGAAGTTCCCTTTTATTCAAATGAGGGCTTGTTCTGAGGCATTATGCTCACAAAGTAAGGAGCAGCATAAAGACAATTGAGAATATATCTCTGGTATATTCAATATATATTATTAAAATATGCTTTTGCTGAAATTTAACAGCCTATCTTTAAAATATCATTTTGCAGCAGCAGAACACTGTGTAAAATCATTTGCCCTTTTATAGACACCAAAAAGACCTAAATATTTCCTGTCTTATGATACAGCCCTTTCAGAATTCACATTGTAGAACATACAAATGTGTACCTTTATAATGGTTTAAAATGTCAGCTGTTGTGAACTTTATATGTCAAGAATATATAGTATAGGCAGAGTGCTCAGTTGTCATGTAAAACTTTCCAACAGTAGTTGGCTTTTCAAATGAGGTTTCCCGTGTTCACTTTACAAGACAATTTTTGTCTGTGCTTTGATGAGTATAGTAACTGTAAGTTTTCCTCTTGGAAGTAACTTATTATTAATGCAGAGGCTCCATCAGGTGCAATCCCTTCAGTTTCACTATTCTTTTGGAAAGTAGAATAAGGCTTTATATTTTTACAAACTCTAATCATGTTTATTTAATTGTCTACTTTCTTAAGTGACTTCTGAGTATTCCCCAAGCAATAAAAACTGCAAATTTATGAAGTCTTTGCCTCATAATTGTTTATCTTTTTTTGTATTATGCAATTGACATGTAGCATTCTGCAGTACATTATAATGATTAACTTCAAAAGAAGTAATCATAATATAGATAGTTTATTGTATCTGAAACTGGAAAAAAACTATAGAAGAAAAAAGGCAAGTTGATACCTCTGGCTTGAAATAAACAGGCATCTAAATTATACTAGATACTGTCAAAGCACTTCCATTACTACAGATTTTATTTTTTTAAGAGACAAACACATTGTTTTTGAGAAAACTTGAGAAACAATGTATGTATAGTGCAGGTCATTTCTGATGCGTTGGTTTAAGTTGTGCAGAGTTAATAGTTTTGTCTCAAATGCAAATATCAACTCCTGGTACAGACTTGTTCTACATACAGTCTGCACAAAGGCGTATTCCGCAGCAACAAATTGTTCATTTTAGTTAAATGACCACT
>NW_010125236.1:7839-31748 GCF_000699245.1 Pterocles gutturalis
AAAGAATGGACAGAATACTAAGAATATACTTGGACTTAGAAATTTCATGGTTGTCAGTTACATCCTTCAGGATGGCCAGAATTCCAGAATTTTCTTCAGACTTGGCTGTGAAAGCAAATTATTCTATAATATAATGTAGTTTAGATGTTTGAAAATAAGAGACTAAGAAACACTGAAAGCGGTGTTCTTCTAAGGGTTGGAGTGACAGTTTTGTGGTGTTAGCTAGTTGCAGCAGGAGGGAAGGTTTGGAAACATTTGGAAAAGGTCTTTTGGCTAACATCTAGAGGTCCATGAGGACATATCAGAAAAAGTTTCAGTTGTGGCCTTAGACTAGAATTGTTTTCACTTAGCCTGAAACACCAAGGTGAGGTTGAAAGTTTCCCCGAGAATCTTCCATGGCTGGTTCACGAAGCTGGGTACCTCCACAGGTTGATTTACCTCATTTGCACTCCAGCTCACTGAGGGAAGAGTATCTCTTTTTCCTTGGATTATATGAGGAGGTTAGGATGTCTCACTGATTAACTTAGTCACCTCCATTCAAAGTTAGATAAAGCTAATCAGGGCCTCCATCATGTGGCCTCTTCTGACTGCAAAAAGAGTTAAAGTTTTCTTATGCCCCTCGGTCATTTTTACCCATAATGGATCACTGGAGCAGGAGAAGGATCTTGTCATCTTTTTTACATCTGGGGAGGTCATAATGGATAAAATCCAGGTAGTAAAACAGGTTTCTGAGTTTTTTTTGTAAAGTTGCTGTGCTATTTTAGGAAATAACTGGTGTTTTTTTCCATGGAGTTTGTTTTTCTTTGATATTATGCAGAAATTATTTCAGCGGCTTCAATCCACTCCTTAGTCAAATAACATTTAAAAGATTCATAAATCGGAGGGGTCTTTTTCAGAAGCAACACACAAACCACAGTTGTATTGTTGGCATTACAGTCATTGTAGCTACAGTTACAGAGCAAACAGAAGTAAATCTGTGCAATCATTGAAGCCAATGTTGTTGTCTCATGTACACAGTTAAATCCATGTGTCTGGCAAAAAGTATTGTCAAACCTGAAGCAATCTCATGTGGAAGAATCTGCTTTCAAATTACTTTTCTTACTCATGGTAATTGTATATTTATTTTGTTCAGTCTCTCACTTTGTCATTCTAAAACATATTTTTACAGCTCTGGTATTTATTCTTATTTTAAAATTAAGACTATTTTCAGGATCAGATTAATTTTTAGATAATTTAGACCTAGATACTTTATTGTAGTATGGAAAATTCCTAATTCTGCTGAGCTGCTATGGCTTAGACTCCTAAATGGCTAAATCACTTTGGAAAGTTCTGTCTATAGAGATAATATAGCTCCAAATGATGCAGTAGTCTTACAAACCTGTAACAGAAGCAATGCTTTTCCCACAGGTCTGTTCTTTTTTTATTTTTCTTTCGCTAAATGACAAAATAACCAAATCAAAAAGTGTCAGGAGACTTAATTCCAAAGTCTGAGTTTTTTGTGCTGCTTCCAGTTGAAATACAGTTGATGATTTGTCCCACTGGCCTGAGGTGTTAGCTAATTCATCATGACCAGCATTTATATAGCGGCACTGGCTTTTCTCTCCTGGTGTGATTAGCTCAGTTGGTATTAATAACCTTCTTAGACCTACCAAAATATATGTTTTCTATAAAATGGTGATGAAAGACAGCAAATGAACCTACATAAAGGTCAACATTTATCTTTCTATGCTTCTGACAATTTTGGGTACGCATACAAATACTAGCTTATAGGTGTTCCTTTTGCTGTACTTTGGGAGCTGTGGTAACACCTCAGCCCTGTTTTCACCAAGATAATTTCCTCTCCCATCTGCAGAGTTGCATCTGAGGCCTCTCTTAAGTGAGAGTTCCTCCATGGTGTAGCACGTTGTGGTGTCTCTGCTTTGATTTCTTCCAATTATTTCCTTTTGTATCTTCATTATTAGAGCTTGTTCCAGTTTAATGACCAGTCAAGAAGTACTGACTTACCTCTTTTGAAGCGTCACATTCATATAGATCCTTGACTTAGTCACTGTTCTGTTTGTAGTCCCGTTGCATAATGGCCCACATTTAAAGGCTAAAAAAGGCAGGTTACTTTCCTGAAGATATTCAGTTCTAACATACAAGTATGCCTGGGAAACTAAGGTAGATGAAGAACAAGCGTGGTCAAGAAGAGAGGCCACTGAGGATATGCTACGAGAAAGACTTTTTAGGTCCCAAAAAACAGACTCCGTAGCTTTTAATCTCCTACTGTTAAAGGAACAGTACACTGTGCCCTCTTTTTGGGAATCCTCAGTGTCTGAAGTTATGAGTAGTTTGGTTAAAATTAGGGGAAGGTCAGAGAGATATCTGTCTTTTTAATTTGGGGGAAATTCAGAGTACCCCATGCTTAAAGCCTTTGGAGTTGATTGAAAAAAATAGGTAAAAGATTGCTTGAGAAATGCTGTTAGCATCTTGAATTTTCAGATTTCATATTTTATTTAAAAATCTTATCCATAGCTCTATCTTTATTCATTTTCAGGAGCAGCACAGTATCCATCTGAGCAGTTCTAGGAAATAATAATTACAAGCAAAAGAACACTAACTCGTCAAGGCCTCTGAGTTACGATGCAGAGGGTCTGTTAGTATATATGTATGTATACTGTCGTATAATTTTTATAGTGGTCAGTCTCCTACATGCATCTCTTTGGGTGCCTCAACATGGATGAATACTGCCAGTTACATATCTAAGTCCGTCAGTCAGAAAGAAGCTTCAGTCTGTAAGCATTGTAATTGTTAATATAGCTCTGTCCTGAACTGCTCCATGTCTCTGGTGGAATCATTAGGCTGGGCTTAAGCCAGAGTTTGTGTGTTTACTCAGCTTTGGGTCAGTAGTGGAGCTCTTCCAGATGTTGCTGTTCTGGAGAGTTTTGATGTCCCTTGTACTGGCATCCGGCTTCAAGTTGCTGAGAGGTTCAGAGTTTGGCAAACTGTTCCTAGGGCTGGATCTACATTAGCAATTCAGCTTTGCCAGGGAGCGTCCTTCTTAAGTTGATTTCCTGGATGTCCCTGCTTACTGAGCTTTAGTTTGCACCACAGAACCATTTGGGTGTGCTTGAACTGTGCTTGATTTTTCTGCCAATCTAAAGCAAAAGAGGCATTTCTGGGGTGAGCTTGGTGACCTCCAGCTGCTGGTGGGTGTTCTTTCCCTGCAGTCACTCTGGAGCTAGTCTGAAGTACCCTTCCCACTCTTTTTCACCCTCCCACCCTCATATCTATGTAGTATTTTGTTTCTTCGACACCCCTAGCTCTGTTGCACTACACCACTTTGTAATGTAGACACAGTCAAAATTGCAATCTTCTAAGATGTTTTATGGCTTTATTGCCACAAACATGAGGATATTGAAGAGGCTTGCTTGAAGCGGGGAATAAGAGAATTTGGGGGAAGGCATTGTTGATTATTTAATTGTAGGTTTCAATTTTGCTCCTGGACTTCTTGGAAGGATCTGTTCTTGCTGTGATAGGGAGCCAAATGAACATTGAAATGAGTGCCCTGACTTCAGGATGTAAATTGTAAAGGCTGTGCTGTTTCTTATCAGTGTTTCAACCATCTGTTTAACTGGGATTTGCATAATTTCTGAAATACAGAGGATACGTGACAGTTAAGACAGTAAGTAGAAAGCATTAGTGGCTACATACGTGTGAACAGACAGTCTCAACTGATGTAGGTTTTCTAGCTTGATTGGATCATAATTGGGTTTTGGGTGGGAATATCAGCATATGACAGAACTGCATTGGCTTCTTCCATCATTTTCTCACAAAGACATTTTCAATTCCAGTTTAGTTTTTGTTGTCTAGAAAATGTGAAGTTCATGAGAAGGAGAGTAATGAGGGACTTTAATTTCTGTCTGAAGCAAATATGTGAGACAGACTTGCCTAATGGAAACAAGGCATTTTGCTGGAAGCTGAGATTGCTGAAAGAGATGATAGTTTACCTGTGGTCTCTGTTCCAGAACTGGGACATTTAGATAAATCAAGTTAGAGATACACAGAATGTATTTTTTTTTTTTAACTGTGGGTCCAACAAGCAGGGCCCTAAGTAAAATTATCTCTTGCACTAGACGCTGAAATATTATCACTTTTTTTTTTCTGTGATTTCAATATAGTAACAGTGGGCCAAGCCTCAGTGTAGTGAATTTTTTCCGTTAATGCCTTTTTAATACTTTATTATTCTGAAGTCATATCTTATAATCTGGTACGGATCTTTAATATTTATAAAATGTGCCAAAGTGGATGTTAAAAATACATAATTAAAACTAAAAGTCAGTTTTGACCTATTTTATATTTTCATATTGACTACCTGTTGCTTTTTTTGTTCATAATAACAGTAATGTAAAGATTGACATTTATTCTAAGAACATACTAACAGGCTTACTCAAATATGTGTCAGTCTACATAAATAGATGTAAAGCAAAGTGTAAACTGACCACAGTGTTACATATCCAAACTTCAGAAGACAACTTCTGAACTTCTGTTCTCGTGTCCTGTAGGCTGAAGTGGAGAAGAAACTGAAAAGATTGTGTGGGGTTTTTAAAAATAAATTTTGAACAACTGTTTCACCTGAGCATTACTGACCTTTAATTATACTCCAGGACCATTGCAGTGAATTAAAAAAAAAAAAAAAAAAACATTTGGTTTTATTTCCTTTCAGTAAGAAAAAAACAAACCAAACCAAAATAAAAACTCCTCCACTTCATAGCTTTATTATTTTATTAATTCAGGAACTCCCTAAAAACAGCATATTTTTTGGCAGCAGAAGATAAAAAGAGATTTCTAATATTCCTGGTGGTTTGTTATCTTCCATTGTTTCAAAGAAAATTGAGAACTGTGTAGTCCACAATTTAATTCAGTAGCTAACTTCAAAGGTCTGTATAGCCATCTATTTTTCCCCAAGCTCCTGGTGCCTTTATTAGAAATGTTGCAACATTCTGTGGTGCTTATCTTGTGGTTTTTTGGTTTTTTTTTTGCTTTAAAAACAAAAATAAGGAACAATTCAAGGATTCTACAATCTATTTTTGTCTGATTGTTCAAATTTTGCAGTCATCAAATTAAAGAACAAGTTTGGATGTTGTCATATTGTAAACTCAGGAGGCAGTGAGAAAGTTGCAGAGCATCAGGGAGGCTAAGAAACTGTGAAATCATGAAGCACTTCAAAAAATCTGGTGTTATAAAAGCAGAAAGATGACCTTTGTATGTTGCTGGGCACTGTCCAGTGCTCTCTACTAACGAGAGAAGTACAATGAAGTAACCTGCTGCTTTTTTGCTCTCTTTATCAAAGGAAGCTAATGTATCATTTCCCTATTGCTTGGGGTGGTAGTTTTTCCTTTTTGCTACCATAAATAAAGAACTGAAAAATTGTAAAGAAAGCTGGATTTGGCACTTATTGAAATGAATGGGACCATTTCTGTTGACATCTTCAGTGTGCTTTGGTTCATGTAAGTGGTTCTTGTGTGAGGTAAAGCATTAGCTTAGTCTTCTGTCTCTCAGCTTTGCTCTCTGGTTCCCCTTTTTTCCTTAATACAAAAATACATCAAGCACCTGAGAAACCTATTAAAAAGAATTGATAGGAATATCATCACAAGATTGGCAGTTCATTAAGAATGCCATTTGATGAGTTGGGAATACATATTTCACATAGCAGGTTAAACTTTCAGGATCGTAGTCATTAGTTATCTGGGATGGATTTACTCACTGTTATCTGTGCTAAACTATCCAGGTAATGATGGCATGAGTTTGTTTTTTGTACCTTGACCACCAGTCTTTCTCTGCCATAAGCAGTTCTGTCTCCTAGAATAGCTTTACTGCAAGGTCAGTCTGGCTGTATTAGATCATGAATGTGTTCTAGTTTAGTAGAGGACCGAATGCAACTACTATGTTTTGTTAGAGATGCTGATGAAATACATCTTTATTTCATATATGTGTGTCAACTATGGGCCCAATAACAAGATTTGAAGCTCGCCTTCACAGTTCAAATCCGTTTAACCCTGAATAACAAGAGAAATTTTAAATGCAGATTGGGATAAAAGTCGTGTGTGTGTGCCCATGAGTGTGTGTTGCTGCATACCTATGCATATTGACTTGACTTTAAATGCTGTCTTGCATAATTCATTGTTGTCATGGATGAAATATTTCACATAGTTATGAATTAGCAGCAATTCAAGATTAATTAATGGTGTGAGGTAAATCAAAGGTTAAATTTTTGCAGCACTTAATCATTAATGAATTTAAAGATTAACAGGGTGATTCAGTAAAAATGTGTTGTGATTGAAATAGCAACCTGATTACAGATTCAAGAATTACAAGATTCACGCTAACTTACTGCAAGGTATCCTAAGTGTATGTATGTATAAGCACAAAGCACACAAACACAGAAACAAACAAACAGACACACAAACTCAGCGGAAATACTTGGATCCAGTAAAATATGCAACTAGGGAAACTGGTCTATAGTTAAAAGTTCTCTCTTCTTTCTCTGTATGGATAGAGAGGTAGAGGAGGCTACCCTATAGCTGAAAATTCCCTTTTCCTTCTCAAGTTTAGAGTAATTACTCAAAATGCATCGGCGTTCCTCAGTGGGCAATAATTGAGCCTTGAGAAGTAGAACTCTGCCCTCACCTTTTGTTGACTTCACTGGCAGACGGTCGTTAGACCTCTTCGGTCTTGAGAAGTGTCCCAGCTCAGGGGAGATGCTGGCCACAGCCAACTGCGATCCAGGAGAGCAAAATGGGTCTCACTTGAAGTTGCTGTTCATAGGGTCTGAGATAATTGACTTTTGTCAGGTACTTTTCCACTTCAGCCTGACTTGGGGTGACGAAATACTCTGGTGCTTTCCACTCTTTTCCGTAGCGTGCAATCCCCTTTTGGCTTCTGACCCACGTACAACTGCACAATGCAGGTGAAGGTGCACTAGACTGTCAGGAGGTGATTGACTATCATTGTTGTTTCCAATTATGAGAAAAGCAGGAGCCAGAGCTGTTAACGCTTG
The DNA here is from genome assembly GCF_000699245.1 of Pterocles gutturalis. Classification (NCBI taxonomy): domain Eukaryota; kingdom Metazoa; phylum Chordata; class Aves; order Pterocliformes; family Pteroclidae; genus Pterocles; species Pterocles gutturalis. The sequence continues at coordinate 14,879 of NW_010125236.1, forward strand.
GGCTCACTGTCTCCATAAACTGTTCCTGACTTACCCTCAATTGATATGTGGCCTAGGTGGGTAGGAATTGCGCCAAGTACTGAGTGACTTAGGAGAGGAGGGGTTGCACCACCACAAGTGTAGATCATTCTGTAAGAACAAATTATAGTTGGAACTTTTGCACACATAATTAAACTGTCATAGATGATATTAAACTAAGCATATTTGTCTCCTGAAAGGAAGTTTAAGTTACAAAATGTACACAAGAAGTGTATATGTTGCAAAATATGATTGAGGGTTAGTGTGATGTATTAGCAAAAGTTTATGCATATTTTGGGGTACTCACCTTCATGTGGTTTTGATTTCACGGACTTGCAACAAAAAATTGTTTGGCTTCTGTGACCTTGTGTGTCATATACAAGTCTCTGTGGCCATTCAAAAGGAGGAAGATAAAATCAAGATAAATTGTGTCTGTCATTCAGAGTTGGGCTGTTCTCTTCCTTTCTGTAAGGATTAGTTTTCCTGAGTCAGAAGGATATGCATATGTGGTTTGAAATAATATGTACAAAATTTATATAATTTTACTGAACTTTTGTGTTCTCTAGCAAAATGGAAGTGTTAACACTAGTATCTACATAAATTTTATCAGAATACTAAAGAAGTTGGATCATTCAATATGATATGGTTGGAATATAGCCTTCTCATTTGCATTTTTGGTACCTGAATTTTTAAAGCATAAATTAACAAGTAAAAGTTGTTTAATTAGTAGTACTTTCTGAATCTCATCATCCACTTTCTGCTGCACTCCCACATTTAGACCTCAGGGGGAATCAGGGAATGGTCGGGTAACCAGAATACATCTAATGTAGTTAGAATTGCAAGGAAAAAAAAAAAAAAAGAACAAGCAAAGAAAAAGAGTAGAAAAGAGAAAAAAAAGTGATTCTTATGAATATGCACTTATAAAATATAGTAGGCTGTATAATGTATGTGAAATTAACACCCAGACAACATAATTTAAAGAACAAATTATATGGACACTTGACAGTTACCAGCCAGACAATGTCTCTTTCTTGTCAAAGAAAGATCAAATGAAAAATGAGCAAACATTGAAGTTGTAACTTATGGACTACTAATACTGCTTTTTCGATTTTGTCTTTCATAGCACAGCAGAGTAAGTAGTTCATTCTGACCATAATGTTTAATATATGTTGCTTTGTTTTACTTTGTCTGTTTTTGTTGCTTCTACCATGCGTATAAATAAATGTGGAAGATGTGATTTTTTTTTTTTTTTTTTTTTTTGTAGACTACTTGCAGCAGCTGACATTAGAAAGCAGAAGAATAGAAACAGACTGAGGTAATAAGAAAAAAATTCTTCTAATTTGAAAATGTCTTCATCTCCAAACAGGAGAAACCTTGTTTCTCTCAGTGGGGATAGATGTACTCTATTCTTGATTGTGATCACAAAAATAATGAGTATATCTGTCTCAGCTTCTTTGAGGATTATAGGAAATGATTGCAATAAATCAGTTATAGTGTTTGTGTTTCAAGGAGCTGAAAATAATACTATGTCACTGAAAATTTTCTTATTTCAAAACAATGTATTATGTGTTGATGAAAAGTAGACTAACCTGACCTGAACAAGATATTCACAGTCCAGTTGGTTGAAAAACAATGTAACCCAGAGTAATTATAACAGTTCAAATCTTAATAATCTCATATCATGATCACAGAATATGAACAGAGTGAACAAAAATGTATAGTTTTGCTGAAGTGTTAAAACTGAAAAATAATACTGGAATTACTGTAACTCAGATATAATGGTTAGCACTTTAGGACAGCTAATATCATAACAGGATAATGGCCTGCAGACAGTTTATCTGGCTACTGTGCTACCAGCACCATTATCTCACATTAAATGGGCTGATTCATCTTCCATAACTGTAAGATTTTGCTATTTATTTTTGTTGTACCAGAGGCATCAGCTCTCTTCTATTTACAGTCATTCCCAAGTGTGTTAAAGCATATACAGCCTTAATGCTGTTTTCATAATATTTTTTTTTAAAGGTTGGCAATATTTCTTTAGTTACTGTCCTTTCTACCATGTTTACGGACAAAAAATTTAGACTAGCTTTGCTTTCATACTAACAGGATCTTCAGACTTGTGTTCCATCTCTACTTCTAATGCTGCTTCAATAATTCTTTGCCAAATCTGCACCAGGTAAGCATGATAGCCATTGGCATACAGTTATTAGTACTGCCAGTCACTTTGTGATAAATTTAGCATCTTGTTGTTTGCTGAGAATTAGTGTTTGCACTTCCTTCGTCACATTGGTTGTATTTGTCCAGTGTTTTACAATGTATCTGACACAAGCTTCCAAATTTCATTAATATTATACCTCCAAAATGATTTATTTACTATCTTTTCTGCATCAGTGCTGTCAACTATTTCTTTTTATCATCCCGATCTTCTGGCTTTGGCTTTGTGACTGTTGATTGTGCTCAAATCAATAATCAAAGGCCTGAGCATCAATAGAGTATTATAAAATACTAGTAAATTAGGGTTTTTAAAAGCAGTCTTTATGTTTGTGCTCCAGCCTTCCCCCACAAGATGAAACATACTGCAACAATAAGTGGGGTAAAAAGCCATGGCTGCAGTGTGTTTGAATGTGTCACATTGACACATTATGAACACATACTGAAATGTGTTTCTTTTGTAATATCTGTCAGCCATTGGTCTTCTAGATATGCACCTATAAAATTATACAGCACCCATACTGCGGTTGTGCACACTTGGCAGTTGCATTGACATGATGTCCAGTGTTGGACACACCTTTCAGCCTGGGAAAATTTAATGAATGTACATCTGTACTTTTCTGGTTATCTGGATACTGGAAAGAAATGTTGTGCTGATAATATCAGATATTGGCAGTTCGTAATTGAATAAATTGTCACTAACCATCAGCATGTGATAGACAATAAGATGTAAATTGTCTACTAAGATCCTCTTTGGTGAGACCTCACCTGCAGTACTGCGTCCAGCTCTGGAGTCCTCAGCACACGAAAGACATGGACCTGTGCAGTCAGCCAGTGGAGTTCTCTGTAGTCGGCGCGAGGAGGCCTTAGCAGTCAGCGCGCGGAGTTCTTGGACACCAGCCAATTACGATGAGAGTAAAGCCGTTTTATTCTGTGTTGCGCACATGCTTTTATACTAAACTCTTTCATATTTGGCAGCTGCTAATTGGATACAAAAAGTTTAAATTCTTAACAACAAAGTTACTGTTGGCTATTCTGGATCCTGGGAAAGTAATTTTCGAAGTTATGGGAACCCAACTTTTAACATAACTTAGTTGTACTAATAAATTTCTCTCAGTTTCTCCTTATCTTTCTCACGTCTGTATAATTAGATACCTCTGCACATCTGGTCATTTTGCTTCTTTCCCAGGATCCTCCAACAACCTTATAATTGCAAAGTCTAAAGTTAGTGTCATAGTTAGAATTCCATTTCAACACAAAACACCCCTACATCTAGGATTGTCTATCAGCCTTATAATTATGAAGTCTAAAGCTAGTATCATAGTTAAAATTCTACTTCAGCACAAAATGCCCCTACAGACCTGTTGGAGTGGGTCCAGAGAAGGGCCACCAGAATGATCAGAGGGATGGAGCACTGCTCCTATGAGGACAGGCTGAGAGATTTGGGGTTGTTTCAGCCTGGGGAAGAAAAGGCTCTGGGGAGACCTTATTGTGGCCTTTCAGTACTTGAAGGGGGCTTATGAGAAAAATGGGGAAAGATTTTTTAGCAGGGCAACAGAACAAGGGTTAGTGGTTTAAAACGAAAAGAGAGTGGTTTCAGGCTAGGTAAAATGAAGAAGTTTTTTACAGTGATGGTGGTGAAACACTGGAGCAGGTTGCCCAGAGAGGTGGTAGAAACTTAATTCCTGGAAACAGGTCAGGCTGGTTGGGGCTTTGCGCAACCTGATCTAGTTGAAGATGTCCCTACTCATTGCAGGGGTAGCTGGAGTAGATGACCTTTAAAGGTCCCTTCCAACCCAAACTATTTTATGATTCTGCACTTTTTGGAGAAGATTTGAAAGACTGACTTAAAGAACAGTATGATTTGCCAGCAAGAAGTGATAAGATCTTTAGCAGAAAGAGCAAAACATTTTCATAACTCAAATCATAGTATACTGTGCTATTATCTTAAGGAGTGTGCTAGTCAGACTGGGTAGTTTGAGAGAGATTTGCAGTGAATGCCAGGAAATACTGTTACCTTCTGTTTCTTTATTAGGATAGTCAGCATGATACAGGTGATTTACAAAACTTCCTGCAAGCTCGGAATGAAGGTGGAAGGCAACATGCCACTTGGTTTGGGAACCCTTATGAAACTTTTCTCTGAGTATTCTGTGTCCTCCCAGATAAAAACACTGTGTTGGTCCTATCTTTTTAGTAAAGTTCAATAAGCTTATTATTAGTGTTTCTTCTAGTTTTAATTTATTATTATTGACTTCAAAGTTCTGCAGTTGTGTAGAACTGTGTCAATGCTTTTAAGAATTAAAAATGAAATGCAATAGCTTAGAAACGTATTGCAGCTGCATTTGTACTCTAGTAAAGAAAAAACTGAGAACATTTTATCCCAGTACCAATCAGATAATAAATAAATAAGTAAAGCAACATGGAAACACCATCACAGCCATTAGAGCTGCTCTGTGGAACACACAAGTTAGGCAACCCATCTTACATAATTCAAAATACTGGACCCTTGAACAAGATACTGTGAAAATTCACTCCTTGTATTCTAAAAAAAGTTAAGGTAAATAAGAGAACAACTTGCTGAGAAAGAAGTATGAGCCAAGACTATTGGTGATACTTCCTTCCTCTAATGGATTTTAAGGAGAATCAGTGGTATAGAAGGACACTTAGAAACTCTTATTAAAACAAACGAACAAACAAACAAAACCAGCACATAGTTAAGGAAATAGGTATTTATGTGTATATATGCATGGGTGTCTCTCTAGATACATCTGCACATAATTTCATCTGGTACCTATGAACTGTATTCTGGTGTTATAATGTCCAGTGGAGAACTTTTATTTAAAATATATGGTCAGAGTGATGTTATCTATGCCCAAAGATTTCTGTCTGTTTCTTTTTAAGCTTGCAATTCACTTTTCCTGCTTCGTTGAATAATTGGAGAGAGAGTTTTGGATCTTCGAGGTAATTATATTCAAAACTGTAGCTTTAGTTTTTCTATTTTCTTTTTATATTTTCTGCTTTTTTTAAGTCACCTTAATAATTTTTTTATATTGCCTTAATATGTTGCCATTTTGCAATACTAATCACCCAGTAGCACAACCAAACTAATATGTCATGAGGTTTCTGCTTCTAAGTCAAGGATGTGGAAAATAAACTGAACTAAATCATAGAAAATGCCAGCTTAAAAATAACCAAATAAATAAAAGGAAACTTGTATGACATCAGCTGACTACACAGTAGAGAAAAAAGATCCAGGATTGGATGAAAAATGCTAATACTGCATTTAAAAAAGAAACAAATCTTATAGATACTTGCCAAATGAATAAAAAACCCCAGAGTTTTTGTTATCTAAGGAAGAAGAAGAAAACGAGGTATTCATCGATTTGAAATTGTTTGTTCATTTGTTTGTCCTTTTTTTTTTTTTGTCATCTTTGATACATTTAATGAAGGAAAACACCTTAATTTTGACACAGTTGGATCCCATCCCTTGTGTTTCAGTCTAATTACTTTCTGTGTGGAAGCCAATCAGGAGACTTAAATGGTCTCATATAGATACTAGTGAAGGCAGCCAGATGGTGACATCTGCTCCAAACTGATACTATAATGTCAGCACTGAAGCTGTTTTTAAACAGTGTATATATTTCATTTGGTGTGCAAGTTATATGTAGCTTTCTGTATATCTATAAATAAAATGATAATATTTTTATTATGCAGTCTAAGATCTGGAGTTTGGATATTAATACTAGGTGACGTTTTACATATGGCTAATACAGAAGTAAGCTAGTCTTCTTAGTAATCCTGAAGATGTAGCTGGCAGCTAGGTTTTAGTGAGAAGTAATGCTCAATTTGCAGAGTGAAGACATAGAATAATATGGAAATGTGAAGTCTCTCTTTTAACAAGAGGCTTAATTGCCTTTCTAGCCCATTAACACTACTCAAGAATGAAAGGTTGAGCCTTTGATAACATCTGCACTCGGATACTGAATCAAAACTGCAGGACAAGGAGTAAGGCACTGGGTGGTTGCTTGCCCAGTTTACATTCCTTTCTCAGATATCCCTCCTGATCAAATAATATTGAGTTGAGAAAAAATTACACTACTTAAGATCTATGCGTAGTAGTGCTTTGTGTTTCTTATTTTTCTTCCTGTAGAGAATATTTTCTCAACCCTCCTACACTTCTTTCCCTCTGTAGTACCTGAATACCTGACAATCTTTGAGGTATTAGTTCTCACAACACTAAGGTGAAAGGGGATGCTAAAGGAAGCCAGATGATCTCTGAGGTTTGCACAAAAGTCAGTGGAAAATAATGAGCTTGAACCTTGATTGCTCAATGTTCAAGTCAGAGTGCTAGATGAAGTTTCTTTCCATATTTTATAGAGATTAACTTTAATGATAAATTATTCCCTAGTCCAGCCCATATGTTCTTTAAAAATTATTTTTTTTTCCCATTGGCAAAAACATTGTAACTGCTTAGAAACAGCCTTTCTAAAATCATGTGTTGATGGATTATGTGTAAGGTGTCCAGATGGTAATAGCTTTATATATTTTTTTGTAGATCCTCTGAACAATTTATGAAGAATATAGAAAAAAAAATCCATAAAAATTTCTCATTGAAGTAAGGAACAGCCAGGCCATTTGTTTCAGTGGATAGCGTACTAAATACATAATGCATTATGAATTGTTTTGAGGACAAAATTGTGAGGTCTAAACCGCGTCATCTGTCATTGGCTGAGATATAGTTGATTTACAAAGTTAGTCATATATAGAGATTAAATTGTGACCATTTTAAGCATTTAACTTGCTAGAAAATAGTTAAGTTTTCCTGAGAGATAAAGAGGAGTGTGAGAAATTATTAGCTTGTCAAGAAAATATGTGTGTGGATTACAGAAGGGTATACTGCTTTATTTGGATTTTAATAACATTCAATGATTTACTTGAGAAAATGCAATGAATGTTGGATTTTATCCCCTAAGTGAGAATTCTTAACTGAGAAATAAATTCAAATTGGCATGAACAAGTACACAGTTCAGTGGATTGAAAACTCTCCAAAAGAGTATAACCGTAAAGGACACTGCCTCTAGTTGTTCAAATACAAGGATTATTAGCATGGGACTCCTACATGAATCAGCAGTGTGGGTCAGTCATACCTTTAAGAAGAGCTAAAAATACACAGCTGAAAGTTGGTGATATTATCATGGACTGGACTCCACATTATGAGTGAACAAGAAAACAGAAGGGAATAATGTTTGAAAAGGTAGAGAAGAGATTTCTTCCTTACCTTGGGACAGAGTTACACAATGCCAGATTGAAATAACAGGTCAGGGAAGGAAATCAAAATTGTATGGAAATGCAGCTGTCTCCTGTTCTCCAAGCAAGTTTTAAGAAGCCTAGCTAAAGATAGCGTTATGAAATTTAAAGTAATTTTACTGTGTTCAAGTCTCTGCTATAAAACAGAAAAGGACTGAGTTTTTTCTGATCTGAGAGCTGACTTCCATGGAGCTTGGGAGAAGTGGGGAAGGGCAGGGAGTGAAGCATCCTCACCACATGTTCCCAGCATGTGTTTAATCTAAATTATGCCTAGGTCTTTGCTTTCTAAAAATTACTGGTCTGGAGGCTATTTGTAAAAGATTAGAAGAAAACAGTGGAAGTATCTGTCTTTCAAGCAGTGTGGACATTTGCTGCAGACACTATACAGATATGGAGTATATGGAAGAAAAAGTGATGGTGTAAAGAAGTAACTCTGTTCATCCTGAATTTTGTGCATAGGAGAAAGTTTTTGCTTATTCCATCTTACTGCAAAAGACTGCTGTGAGTACAGCAGTCATCTGATAACACTTATATTCATAGGAAAAGGTATTGCAGTTTTCACCTGTTCCTCCTATTTCAATCACACACTGGTTCTCCAGTAAAAAAACTAAAAAAAAAAAAAATGGCCCTGCTGGCTATAAGCTCAGGAGGGAGACTGGCTTTATCATGAAAAGAAAGCCTTGCTCCTGCTGTATTTGCTGAAGTTTTCAGTTTATTTGAATAGGAGAAGAAAAAGAGTCACAGAATGAGCTGCCTTATTGAGAAGATTTTCATCCTACAGATGTCAAAAGAATTGCTTCTTTAATTTTACTTTCATTATGAAATGCCTTAAGGCACTAGCTGTCCCATATCTTCACTGTTGCCCCACCCACAGCCATTGCTCCTGTGCTGTGGATCTCTCAAGAAAAGGCTGTGGCAAGCTGTAAATAATAGATACAGTTGTTTAGTGCTCAACTGAGGAGAGGTCTTCCTGAATACTGAAAGTGAAGAAAAATTCAAACTCATTGTTTACCTTGTTTTTTGTGGGGTTTGTTTATGTAATTTTAAAAACTTAAAAGTCACATTATAAATCTGTCATATGTGGTATTTTGCAAATATTTGCATGCACCTTTTTCAGAAAATAAGGAACGCGTAGTTAGATTTTTCTCGAAAAAATGTTAAATCAGTATTCATCAAACTGGTTTTTGGGTGTATGTCTGTCTTCTTGGGCCACTCACAGTGGAAGGAGTAAATTGACAAAGGGGGGTGGATAGTGAGGAAAGGATGAGAGGAGGATTTGTGCTTGTAGAACTTGACAATGGGGTGCTGGAACAACAGGTGAGTGGATGAAATAGTATGGAAGTGAATGAAGTCTCTGCAAACAGCTCACTGGCTCTGGTGTAACAAGCTGCGAGCACAAGTGCAGGGTATTCCCAGCCCAACCAATTTCTGCTCTGCCCCCAGGCTCTACCCTCAAAGACAGGCAGGGGAATGAGGGGGCTAATGAAGAAACTAAATAAAGACAGACAACAATGCAAGCCCAAAAGAACAGCAACAGTAGGGAGGGAAGAAGTAGAAACAACAGCAGTGTTACACTCGCTTCAGCAGAATGGGTATTTCATCCTCTGATTAATTGTCTTTACATATTACAAGACTCCTGTAGTAAGAGTGAAAAAAAAGACAAATATTGGCATTGAACAATGAGCTAAATTAAACACTTTCTCTTCTTGACCCATAGCAAAGGTTATATTCCCTTTTCTAGGCTTTGAGTCACTTTCACTTGAAGTACACTGAAATTAATACCACATAATCTGTGCAACCTAGATATTTTGCTTCTGCTTAAGGAAAGTGACATAAAACTTCAGGAAGTGAAGGGTGTGTATGTAACAATGCTAGGAATTAAATTGTTTGTTGTTTGCTTTCTATTTTTAATCCTCATTCCAGTTTCATAAGATGCTGTATATAACAAATCAATGTTAATGTCTTTTTACAGAACTGATATTTTTCCATTAACATATATAACAAAATAAATCTCCAAAAAGGTCTTTTATCTGTTCTGACACATTTTTTTTCCTTTAATCTATAGCCTTCCCAGAGGAGGACAGGAAAAATATAGTCCTTTAAAAAAGATGGTGTTCATATTACTCATGTAAACTAGTAATGTTAATGTTGCTGGCAGAGTCCTTAAATCAGAGTATCATTCTGCTCTTTTCGAGAAGATATTTTCAAGCTGAAATAGTAATTGTTGAAATGAGTGATAGTTACTACTGATACACTGGGAAGAAATTAGTTTTTGTAATAAAGAATGTGAAGAACTGATATGTGAAATGGGAACTGGAGTCTAAATAAAATCATGGAGTCAGAGCCTGGGTAGGAAAGAGATGTGTGCTGGGAGGGAGAGATCTGGTTTGACAGACTGTGATTTCGGTGGTTACTGAAGCAATGCCACAGTCAGTGGCCTTGCAGGCGTCCACTGCCAGGTGTGTAAAGAGGCAGTGGCAGAGACTCACAGGAATCCCCTCTGCCTGATGGAGAGATTTGTTTAATCTCTAAAGGCAGCCTACCTATCAGAGTTTCTCCCTAAAGTCCTTTGTCCTGTCTCTCCTGTGTCATCCCACCCACCTGCTTCCTGGCACGGAGCTGAAGAGCATGTACCCACAGTGCACAGGTCCTGAACCACCATCAAACATGACCTATCCCATTTTGAACCACCATGGACTCTGTAGCCCTTTGGAAAGACTGTTTGACACAGCACTCTGGCAAATTACAGCTTTTGTTCTTGATGTCCCTGAAAGCTCTAGGAGAGAAGAAAGTAGTATGAAAAGAGAGGTCATTCTGAAGGTTTGATGTGGGGAGTGGAAGGAGGGAAACAGCTTTAATTTCCAGAAAAGAAACAGAGACAGGATAAACCATTTGAGAGAGATCAACACCATATACACTTTAATATAATTGAGTGGAAAGCTAAGTTCTCAACATGGCAGATAAGATTTAACCCTGAGCTGGAGTAGGAATCTCACTGTTAGTAAAGTAAATCCCATGAACTAGACAGACCACATTCCTGAATAAAGCTTCCTTTTTTGTAGGCCCAGAGTCCCTGGTTATCTCCCACAGCTTTTGAAGAAGGTAGAAACTAACCTCCGGGGAAAAGTGCTGAACTCACTTGTGAAGCAATGCTCTCATCTGAGCAGAAGAAACAAACAGCCTGAGATGGAAAATAATTAGGAAGAACCTGTACAAATGTATGTACATGCCTTTTCCAAAAATAGTAAAATACATTCCTATTGCCTAATAAACAGGATAAAGCTCTTCAAGTCAAGGAAGGCTTCAAAGTTTCCCAAACCTAATCATTTGGTTCCAGACAAGTTTAAGCACATACCAATGATGCCTGTCCTAGTAAGATACTGGTGTACAGCGTTGCATGCCTTGATGAGTTGTACGATTTGCACTGTTGTGTTCATGTTTTGATCAAAACTTCTGTGTCTGTGTGAGGCTGCAGCAGCCTGATCCCAGCTGGCTCCCTGAGCCATGGTACGAGCTCGGTTACTGTCTGCGCCTGCATGTGCTACTTCCACTCACTTCAGTTTTATGCCTTAGGAAACTACTGCTAATACTAACAATTTTCAAAAATAGGTGGTCCCAAGTGATCGTGAGTAATCCTTTCACTTGAGAGACAGCTTTATTTTCTTTGATTGACATGTTTGCTCCTGCAAAACTCTTGGCAAAACTCAGTCAGGAGTTCTGTCTTCTGATGCTTTCAGCTTCAGAGGGGACCGGACTGCAGCCCGGGCTATGAAACTATGATAACATATTTACCCAGACAATTACCATTTTGGTCACCAGAGCCTTTTGGTCCTTGGCTTATTGGGGTTCCAGAGTTTCCTTCTTGCAGGGTCTGTGTTGCCATGAACTCAAGGACCAATTGATTCTTCAGAACTATTGCAGCATGAATGAGTGCATGTACTGACCCTCATTAAATTGATGATCTCATCTGCTAATTTTCAAAATCAGAGAAGATAGTGTTGAGTCCCCCTAGCCAAGGAAAGTTAATCAAATATGAAAATATTATTTTTAAAATTTAAGTAAAAACAGGAGAAGTAAAGAAAAGGCTACCATGCAGCAAAGTTGCAGTCAAGGAAACAGTGTTACAACTCAGAATTAAAATTTGTGTCAGTTGTGTTGAACAAAGGAGGAAAAAGGTAATAGCTGAAAAACACTTGCATGGACAAGCAATTATTGTGCTTAAACTGAAGCATTGTAAATTATTCCTCAGAAAGATAAAGAAAAGGCACATGAAACCATATATATAATGAAGAATTAAAATATTAAAACTCACACAAGTCAGGGATAATATTCCCAGATTGTGGAAAGACAAAGAAAGATACTTTTTGTTTAAGGAAAAAAATATTTTTTGTATGCCTTTAGTAGCACAAAGGACTGCGGAATGATGCTTGAAAGAAAGGATAATTAATGGAATGGAAGTAAATGAGCTGGAAACATAAGTTTACCTAAACAGATCCAGTGTAACCTGAGCTATTACTGTTAATGGGTGGTCCAGACTTAGACAGAATACCTAATCTTTTGGGATATCAGTACAGTGTTTTAGGTCCTCATGGGAAGTTACCAGCAAAGATAAGGAATTATGGAGTTGGCATAAAAAAAAAAATTGAAGCAGGCAAAAAAATACTCAAATGGAGCAATGACTCTAGTGATAGGAGGATTCATAGGCTACAGGGTGGTTGTTTGTAGAAGGAGAATTTTTTTTGTTTGTTTAAGAGATAACAAAAAAAGTTTTGTTTTTTTCTTTGTTTGAATTAAGTATTTAAATTTATAATTTTGGGAGGAAAAGATGATAGAAGTGCACTAAAAATATTTTCTGATAACAGAACTTGAGAAGCATTGCAAATTTAAAGGTAGAACTGGAATATCATAGAGAGGTGTAGGACCTTGAGAAATGAAGTAATAAAAATGGGAAAGATGTAATAATACAAAGTTCAAAGTCATGCATTTAGGAATAAATGAGAAGAACATGTGTTATACCATAGTACTTTACAAGGTAGGAATGAAGGGGAGAGGGAATTGCAATGCTGGGTACTCAGTTTTTGAATGTTTTTGAGTTATCAGTGTGCTGTGATATGGAAATGGTGAATACAGTCCTGGGCATATTGGAGAGGCATTTCTGCAGAGAGAGGAGAGTTTTCATGTTGTTGTGTAAAGCACGGACCAGACCTCTGGAAGATTGTTTAAAATTCTGGCCACCTCCTTTCATGAGAGATCAATTTCGACCTAGAAATGATGAAGAAAATGTCCACTAGAATGAAAAGAGAATGGAAAACCCATCCCTTAGGACAACGCTAAAAGAACTTGGCTTGTTTGTCATAGAAAAACAAAAACTGAAAGCAGATATGATTTATTTCTGTTCACTGAGGAAAGGATGAATACTATAAATGAAAGAGCTTTTGAAGCTTAAAGGGCAGAACTGACTTAAAAGCAAATAAATATAAACAGGCCATGAGTAAAGTTGCTCTCTAAATGTAAAGACCCCTCAGAGAGTCGAAACAGTGCAAATATATCTGGAAAATCAGATTTGAAGAGAAATTACCTAAGGTTCACCAACAAAATGGAGTTATCCAGTGCAGTTTGAGTTAAGATTATAGGATTTGATTGTGATTGCACAGGAGTGTAGTCCATGACCCAAGAGTCTTTTATTCTTGTGTTGCTTGTTACCCAGGTGATATAAATTGGTGTGAAACCCCTTGAGCTTTTCTGTGCTAATTAACTGTGCTCCAATACTATGCATCTTTCAGCAAATCAGCACTGCATTTTAGGTAATTAATTCCAGCAAATCTCACTGCAGTGAGTACTGGCATCTGGGAATCTTTCCTTGTGATATTTCTGCTTTACTCTAAACTTTTAAAGTATTTTTGAAAAGCCATCTTTCTTCAATATATGTGAGTATCTGAAGAACGTAAATGCATATTCAATGGTTGGCCTCCCTATATAATGTAGAAATAATTATACTATATTATCAACATATGGACAATGCTAAAAATATTGTTCTAAAAAGCTTCACTGTGTATATAGTGTAATTACTTTCGACCTCATATTTAGAATCATAGAATCATTAAGGTTGGAAAAGACTTCAAGGATCATCAAGTCCAACCATCAACCCAACACCACCTAACTCACTAAACCATGTCTGGTTTATTTATTACAGCCTGCACAAATCTCTTTTTATGATGATTTGCTACATTTCCTTCACAATGGTACTTCTAATTGTGTTACAGTGTTATTTTTATTCCAGTTGTACTTGCCAAAAAAAAAAAAAATAATGTCACTTTTTATTTTAAGAAATACCAAATTTCCTTACAAGCAGAGAGAAAGACGGGTGTAGTCATATAAAGTACAAAAGGCAGCTAACACTCAAACCAAGCAAAAGAGGTTTTAATTGTGCTTCTTTTGGAAATCCTGCCCTGAGGCACAGGGGTGCCCCTGATCATTGCATTTCAGAAGAGGAAGTTGGTCAGAGAATATTGTGATTTTGCCTCTTGGAATAGGATGATAAATATTGACAGCTGATGGAAACTTATGGGTCTGAGGTTTTAGTACCCTGTACTGAAGCTGCTGTTTCATCCTGGCTTTAGAAACTGGAAACATAAAAAATAATTGTTTCACACATACATGGCTTGGGTCATGAAATTCTCTTTTTCTCTCTATATTAGGCAAAGACAAGAAAGTAGGAGACAGGGCCAGGTCCCTGGGTCCTCCAGTGGACAACACATTCTGATTCGGGAAATGTGCTAGGGAGACAGCACTTCATCCCATTAATTATTTTCCTGGTTTCAGGCAGTGACTGCTCTCTTCTATTTCAGGCTCACTTAGAGTAGTTAGCTCTGGATGCTGCTACAGAGTAAGTGGTGAACATTAAATTAAATCCTGTGTTGTGTATGTACTTCTCTGCACAGCATGAGGAAGGATACAACAGTGAGCTTGCAAGAAGAGGCATCAAAACGGAAAGCCCTCCATGATTTCCTGGCAGGCAGACCTGCAAGTGATCTGCTGTGTAACTGTTGATGAAGAAGCAAATTTGACACATGCAAAAATAAAATTGGATTAGAAGTATACAGCTCTGACATGTGAGCTTCCTCAGATTAAAAAAAAAAAAAAAAAAGCCTGCTGGTTTTCTAGAATACTCTGTTTTAAACGTTAACAGTGAAAGTGCACATATTAGGAACATTATGATTCCCTCAAAATGCCCAGCTCAGTGAAAGCAGGGCCTGATTTAAAAAAAAATGTGAGTGCAGTTTTTTAAAAAAACTCTGCTTCTAGAAGTGGGGAAGAATTACAAGACTTCTCAGGAAAGGAATACTGACAGCTGTAAGAAGACAAATCTTTCTGGTTTTACTAATGTTAGTAGTGCTATTAAAATCAGTGTAACTGATTGTGTGAGTAGGGCAATCAAGATTTGGCCCCATACCCTTGCTTTGTAAATGTAAACATCACAGAGGTTAATCTAATACTGACTAGCCAATGACATAGTAAAGCCTTAATAAAATTAACTGTGTTTGAAAGGTTGTTCCTTTAAAATGTAAAAGAAATGGCTCAAATGAAATGAGAGATGTTGGGAGTGAAAAGAAAATCAACATACCAAAAAAATGTAAATGATGTTATGTTTTCCTGTTTTTGTAGTTTATAGCATGCACCAATAAATAAATGTAACAGCTTTGTGCAAGGGAAGAAAAGTAAAGCCAAATCTAGGAAGTGTTGTGATGACCTACTTCCTCCTCAATGAATTATCCGTTCTTCTAAGAAATATTAGATTTTTTTCGATATTACTCTGTGAATGTTGGTTAGCAAGTGTTTGAGGGGTTTATTAATTGTTTATTTTCATGTTTTCTGTGTTATTTGTACCAGCTGTGTCCTGGGCTGCATAAAAATAAATGTGACCAGCAGGTTGAGGGAGGTGATTCTCCCCCTCTACTCCGCTCTCGTGAGACCCCACCTGGAGTACTGCATCCAGCTCTGGAGTCCTCAGCACAGAAAGGACATGAACCTGTTAGAGGGAGTCCAGAGGAGGGTTACAAAGATGGGCAGAGGGCTGGAGCACATCCTGCATGAGGGCAGGTTGAGAGGGTTGGGGTTGTTCGGCCTGGAGAAGAGAAGGCTCCAAGGAGACCTTAATAGCAGCCTTCCAGTACTTAAAGGGAGCTACAGGAGAGATGGGAAGGCACTCTTTGTCAGAGAGTGTGGCGATAGGATGAAGGGTAAAGGTTTTAAACTGAAAGAGGGTAGATTTAGACTAGACATGAGGAAGAAATTTTTCACTGTGAGGTTGGTGAGGCACTGCAATAGGTTACCCAGAGAAGCTGTGGATGCCCCATCCCTGGAGGTGTTCAAGGCCAGGCTGGATGAGGCTTTGAGCAACCTGGTCTAGTGGGAGGTGTCCCTGCCCATGGCAGGGGGGTTGAAACTGGGTGATCTTTGAGGTCCCTTCCAACCCAAACCATTCTACGATTCTATATCATAGATTGCCTTGACCCAGGTGCAGGACCTTGCACTTGGCCTTGTTGAACTTCATGAGGTTTTCATGGGCCCACCTCTCAAGCCTGTCAAGGTCCCTCTGGATGGCGTCCTTTCCCTTCAGTGTGTCGACTCTGCCACACAGCTTGGTGTTGTCAGTAAACTTGCTGAGGGTGCACCCAATCCCACTGTCCATGTTGCCAACAAAGGTTTTGAACAACACTGGTCCCAATACCAACCCCTGACGAATACCACTTGACACCAGTCTTCACTTGTACATTGAGCCATTGACCTCAACTCTTTGAGTGCGACCATCCAGCCAGTTCCTTATCCACCGGGTTGTCCTTCCCTCAAATCCATGTATCTCCAATTTAGAGACAAGGGTGTAATGCAGGACAGTGTCAAAATGGTATAGATCTCTCCCAGCATCCTTTCAGCCCCTCGACAGGAGGAATTCTATCCAAGCCTGAGGACAGGTTCATAGGAAGTCTTTGGTAGCCGGCATGCAAGAGCAGTGCAAAATGATTAACATGACTGGACTGATACAGAAAAGTTGTTGAGCAGATAAGCAGTAATGCCAGGTCTGTTTGCTGAGCTGTGATTAACAGTGGGGATGCTGGGGAGCATGGCTATCAACAGGAATAATATAAGTTTCAAGAATTAGACACTGAAGGGGAGGTAAGTGGGGAGGCATGGGAAGGTTCCCCTAAGAGGTTTCCAAGGGCGAGGCAGTCGACTCTGCGCATTCAGACTGCCTCTGCCAGGAAAGAAAGAAGGGTGCTTGTGGTAGGTGACTCCATTCTCAGAGGAACGGAGGTGCCCATTTGCAGACCAG
>NW_010125237.1:0-1597 GCF_000699245.1 Pterocles gutturalis
TTTCTTTCTGCGGGCGTTGTGGAACATTAAAGGAAGAGGTCTGCACGCTAGCTAAATTCAATCTAAGCTTGTAATAATTTAATGAAAGCTGTTATTGCAGAAATTTTGAAATAAAATGTCGTGAATTTTGCTCTGAGTGCTGCTTGCCTGGCTCGTAGAGGTCTGGGAGGATGGAATCGGAGCAAAAAACTCATGTCAAATCTGCTTTCTTCTCGCAGGCTTCGGCATTTCAGGTGGAGGAAGAGCTGAAGGAGCAGGAACGGGAGAAAGCGGAGAGCCTGCGACGGTTCCAGGGAGAGGTGAAGCAGAGGGTGAACCAGCAGGTCAGGATGCGACGGAAACAGCAGCTGCAGAAATCCTACGAAGCGGTGAGTGGAGGATTTTGCAGGAGAAATTCCTCGTAAATAGCGTAAATCGGGGGAAAAAAAATCTGCTAGACCTTAAGGCAAGGCGTAAGAATAAAATAATATAAAAAAAAGAACAAGAGGAAAGGGGAAAAAAACTTTTAAAAGAAGAAAAAGACAAAACGGAAAAAAGTTAAAAAAAAAAAAGAAAAAGAAGAAAAAACCTGAGGAAACTCATGGTCCCGTGGCTGCAAATGGTGTCCCCTCAAGCGAGGACATTGTGACAACTCTAAGGTGCTTTAAGCCCTTTGCCTCCCCGTGGAAAGGTTGCCAGTGGAAAAGAGTCTTGTTTTAGGTGATCCCGTAGATATATTTAATTTTAGGCAACCCTCTGAATAGATTTAATTTTTGGGCGACCCTCTGAATATATTTAATTTTAGGTGATCTTCTGAATATATTTAATTCCAGGCGATCCTCTGAATATATTTAATTTTTAGGCAACCCTCTGAATAATTCTAGGTGAACCTCTAAATTTATTTAATTTTTAGGCGATCCACTGACATGTCACTGGTTGTGGCCACTGGGTGATGTCCTTCTAGATGATTTTTTTGCCTTTTTTCACCTCTGGGCTCTGTGTCCCGGCAGGCAGAGCGGGAGAGTTTCGCGGCCATGCAGTACTCGGACTCGGTGCTGCGTTGGACACCCAGAAGAAACACTTGCGTGTTCCGCAGCCACCCTGCGCCTGCCATCTATGTCCCGGCAGGACGGCACGGGCTGCAAAACGAGCCCTTCCAGCAGCAAGCCGCCAAGGTGAGCCATTCCCCTCCTGAATTTTTCATCCCTCCTTCATAGCGCTGGATGGTTGGGCCCTCATGGAGGTTGGACAAGATCTCAAGGATCGTCAAGTCCAACCGTCAACCCAACCCCACCCAACCCATGTCCCACCGCCCCACATGGACACGGTTCCTGACCCCCTCCAGGGATGGTGACTCCCCCACATCCCTGGGCAGCCTGTTCCGACCCCTGGTCACTCTTTCAGTGCAGAAATTTTTTCTAATATTCAGCCTGAACCTCCCCTGGCGCAACTTGAGACTGTTTCCTCTTGTCCCATCTCTTGTTCCTTCAGAGCAGAGCCCAGCACCCCCTCACTGCCCCCTCATTTCAGGCAGCTGTAGAGAGTGATGGGATTTCCCAGTTTGCTGATGACACGAAACTGGGAGGAGTGGCTGACACACCAGAAGGCTGTGCTGCCC
>NW_010125237.1:1692-8436 GCF_000699245.1 Pterocles gutturalis
CCTAACCCCAGGATTCAAGCTGTGGCGTCCCCAGGGGCACAATCCTGCCCTGGTCCTGCTGGCCACGCTGTGTCTGGGGCAGGCCAGGATGCTGGTGGCCTTCTTTGAAAATAATACAGTGAAAATAAATTAAAGCAAGATAAAGTAAAGCAGCAAAATAATAAGCAAACTACTATACTACATAGAGTTAGCAATAGTCATTAAGAAAGATCCATCACCAATTACCCTAATCATATGTTACCACCATCCAGATCCGCAGTTGCTGGCGAGCCCGGTTGCAGCGAGGATTTGGAGAACCCTTCCTGGCAATTGGGAAATCTCTGTATAGTGCATCTGCTGTATAGTTGAGGCTTCCAAATTTCCCAGCAAATTTTCCCTGCTTTTATACAGTTGAATAAACAACTTTATATCTTAAGCTGCAAAAAAAACCTCATCTGGTGTGGTTTTCTCCTTGTTAACTTCTGTCTCATGCCTGGCCAGAGCAGGAGAGGGAAGATAACAAGAACAAAAGAATTTGGTAATCTTGATTATGTGTTTCTCAACAAAGTCTGTCGTGACTTTGTCACATTCTTTTACTTAGAGGCCTTTCTCTTTTTGACAAATGAGGCTACTGTTACACAATTAGTATCTTTCTGATGATGAACCTTACACAGCAAGTGTTACAGCAAAGCTCTGCAAGTGTTACAACAAAGCTTCGTACATCGCCGTACATTTTCATTTTGATTTATTATCGTTGTGCTCGTCTGTAGCTCTTATCAAAGCCTCAAAACACATTGTGGATGTTTTGGAGGATGCTGGGGTTGTATTTTCCCTTCTGCTCATAGAAAAAGTGACTTTTCCTTGCGGATACATTTAATTTTATTTGTAGATAAAGTGAATTTTCCCGCCGCATGCAGGGATTTGGTGCTACGCAGCCATGTCGTGTTGGAGTGGTGTCACTAGGTGGTGTCACTAGGTGGTGCCACCTCCTTGCAGCTTGTCTCCTGCAGACCAAGGATGGCAAATTTTGGGGGTTTGCCATGATTTTTAATATTTTTTTTTTAATAGCGATTCTTCTGCTGCACATGGCATTTTCTAAAGCACATGTGACATACCTTAAAGCTATTTGTGCAGCTAATTTTGGGTTGAGTCGTGCCCCTTAGATCTCCTCTAATTTGGTGTAAACTTCACGGAAAGCAGCCAGTGAGCTCTTCTTTTATTTCCTCTTTATTTTCCTTCTTTCGACAGCTCAGCAAAACCATGAAGCAAGTCCGACGCAGGCTGGCTGCCTGCAAAACACTGCCCCAAGGAGCAGGTCCCCCTGAATTCCCGGACAGCGGCTGGAGGGTAAGAAGAATCACCATGTAAATTGTTAAACGTTTGGCTCTAATTATGAACTCCAACGCTTAGTTTGGTGAGTTTTTCCAGCAGAATTAAAAAAAAAAAAAAGTCTTTTGTGACCCACCTGAAGGATTTTGGTGGCCTGAGGGCTCTTGCTGCATTTCAGAGAAGGCAGCAGGAAAAAAAATGGGTAAAAAATATCTCTGCAGAAACAAGAATTCCAAAAAAGTGTTGTGTGTGGGTTTTTGTTTTGTTTTTTTTTTTTTTAAGGCTGAGATTGCGATCAGGGTATTTGGGAGGAATGTGATGATCAGCCCTTCCCTTAGGTGCCTTTATTTCCTCACCGAACCTCACCAACTCTCTTGTTTCGCGTGGGTGGCAAAAATCTGGAGGGTTTTCCTCTCCCGGGGTGAAGAATTTTTGGCTCCCATCCTCTTTCCTCGAAGCAGCGCATCAACACCTGCATAAGAAGGTCGGTCCCATGTCTCACCTTTTCAGTTTCTTCCTGCTTTTGTCCCTCCAGTTCTCTAGCAGCTTTTTGTCACGACTATTATCTGGCTTTCTGTGCCAAGACCTTTCTTCCACTGACACACTTTGTCCATCCTGGAGAACACCAGCTGCAACCTGACCTGGTTTTTTTTTGCCTTCTTACGTCCTCCGGAGACGATTTCCTGCCCGGCTCGCAATTCTTCATTCCCATCTCTTGCTGGGGTTCATCAAAGGTGATGTCGAGCTGGAAAATACCTTTTCTATAAGAGCTCATCTTTCCTCCTCTGAATTTCTGCTCCGGGAAGTTCACGTTGCGAACAAGACGTACAAAACCAATATAATTACAGGTTTGAAAACCTCGTTATCTATTTCGGACACCAACCATCCCTTCTGTTGATGTCCTGGATGCGTTCGGACCGAGCCGGAGTGATTCATTCCTCGGCTATTCGCAGTGCTGAAGCCTCTCCTGAATAATCCAGAGTGGAAAATAGCGAGTGGGAGTGTGGCAAGGAGCAAGAACCGCGGCTGGGAGGGATCCTGGACCTCGCTCAGCGATAATTAATCTCTGCTCTCTTCAAACCTCTGTCCAGGAGGATTTAACATGTTCCCTCAGCAGTTTTTTCCAGGAGGGATATATTGATTTATTGCATTAGTTGGTTTTATTACTCTGAGATAGTAGAGGAAAAAAAAAAATCTCTACGCTGAAGCTTAAATTTTGCTGCATTCACAAGGCAGTACAGGAGCTTGTTCACTTTTTGTTGGATGCAAAAGACTGCCGTGGACTTAACTCCCCCTTTTTGCGTTTGTTCGTGTTGAATTTCTTCGTCCAGCCGATCTCTTTGGTTCCAGTTGAAGCGTTTCGAGCCTGTTCTCAAATAATTTTGCCACTTGTGGCTTGGTGGTGCCCGCAAATACCATCGAGGTGCTTTTTTCCATCACTCGGGGTGATAATGAAATTATCCGGGAGTCCTGAGAGTGTTTTTAATCACCTCCCAGTTGATTCTAACAAATATTTCTGCACGCAGGTGTTGATTTAGACCAGATCAAAAGCTCAAATCACGATGTCTTCAGCTGCGCTTTGCCCGAGGCCTCGTTTTTCTATTGTTAGAGTGATTCAAACCAGCCAGACCCGACTTGCTCTTGACAAATTTATGCTGCTTGCAACTTATCTTGTTTTCAGGCTGTTTGCAAGGTGATTTCCTCTTGGTTTTTTTCCCAAAGTCAGCCAGTTCAACTCTTGAGGCTCCCATCTTCTCTTTCATATTTTTTTCCCCTAATTTATTGAAAGATCCACGCTCCTCCTGCCCTTTTCTGATCATCTGGACATGGATTTTTTTTCCCTTCCCTTTTTCTTTTTTAATCCCCCCTTTTTTTTCTTCCCTTCTTTCTTAATCCCCCCCCTTTTTTTTCCCTTCCCTTCTTCCCTCTAAAGTTGCATTCCCTTTGATTACTAATCCCATGATCATTGCTCTTCCTCTTTCCCAGAGGTTTTTCAGGTCAAAAAACATTCCAAGAGCTTCTTCCCGCTTTCCCAAGCAAATACTCAGATGGTAATCGTGTGGAAATAACCTGTCCGGCGTTTCAGATGATCCTGTTCCCCGAGGTGACAGCACCCAAATTCTTTTCCCCAACTGATCATCCCCTAAAGTTGGTTTAATTTTTTTTTTTCCAGTAGTTTAATTTTTTTCTATTTTCAGGGCTTCAGAGCATCTTTTCAAAGCAACGCCGTTCTTCTCTATTCCCTTGTCCTCACCGAAAAAAAGTCTTCCATGTTACATTTCTGTCTGAACAGGATTGAGAGAATAATTCCTCTACCTGTGGAATAATTTCACATTCAAACTAACTTTGGGCTCCGTCTAGGATCCTGCGGATCTGTCCTCTCCCTCCCTCATCAATTCCACTCTTCCCTTTCCAGCTGAAGGGATGCAGCAAGGCAGGAAGAAAAAAAAAAAAAAAAAATCCTGGCTCCAAGCTTGGTTCTGGCACTTGGATTTTTTTTTGTTTGTAGGAAACAATCTGCCGCCTCTCAAAATATTGTGAATTGCTGCCGGGGAGCCTGCCCGCTTCCCAGCTGAGAGCGTCCGCTGCGTCACTCCAGAGATCCCACTGCCCCCCAGATCCTTGTAGTTGCAAAAAAGCGCCTGGAGAGGCTTTTTCTTGGCTTTCCCTCACCCCTGACACCTCTGTCCCTCTCTTTCTGCCCTTGCTGAGGACGTAGTCATGAGTTACCCGCAAAATTCTGTTTTTTTATTTTTTTCTTTTTGTCTGTCATGCTCAAATAGGGTGTGGTGATGCTCGCCAGGTCTCAATCTTTCTGCTCTTGCTGAGGACGTAGTCATGAGTTACACGCAAAATTATGTTTTTTTTATTTTTTTCTTTTTGTCTGTCATGCTCAAATAGGGTGTGGTGATGCTCACCAGGTCTCAACTATTTTTCAAAAAAAAAAAAACAAACCAACCTGCCCTCAGGTAAAGCTACTTTGAACCTGCACCGGAGGATGTTGAATTTCCCCTCGGCACCAAAACAGCCACATTTAATTCCGGATTTACACCCATCTCCTCCGTTCTCTTTCAGAACCTGGAGTCTTGCGAGACGCCTGTGGAAGACGAGGGTGAGGAGCTGCTGCTGGCGGGACATCACGATCTTCCTGCCGAGCTGCAAAACCCAGGGACGGCCCCGTATCGGGCTGAGCGAGACGACGACTTCTACATCAAAATTGAATTTCCAAAAGTAAGATTCGCATGGGGATGGGCCAGTTATTTTTCGGAGGTTTGGAGCGTTGGGATTTGGGGTTATTTTGGAGAAGCTGCAGTTGGAGGAGAGCCATTGCGCCCTCAGGCTGTGTTAACTCTGGAGCCTGCTGTCCTCAAATCCGTCTTGAGAGCAGCATTAAGGCAAAGGGAGATTGGCAGCGTCTGCGTCACCGTTTTTTTCTTCCAGCTGGGGCTTCCAAAGGGTTTTTCTTTGTGCCTGAGAAATTCTGATTTTTTTTTTTGTCTCTTGTGCCCTGCAGCGGTGCTTGAACACGTGGCACCGATGCTTGTCAGATCTCAACAAGTGCTCCCGGGTTACGCTACTTCAAACCCACGCCAGAGGACGTTGAATTTCCACTTGGCACTGAAGCAACCACATTTAAATCCCGAATTTACGGGATTTACGGAATACCCGTCTCCTCCCTTCTCTTCCAGAACCCAGAGTCTTGTGAGATGCCCGAGGAAGACGAGGGCGAGGAGCTGCTGCTGGCGGGACATCACGATCTTTCCTCTGAGCTGCAAAACCCCGGGACGGCCCCACATCGGGCTGAGCGAGATGGCGGCTTCTACGTCAAAATCAAATTTCCAAAAGTAAGGCTTGGGTGGCAATGGGCTGATTTATTTTTTGGAGGTTTAGAACGTTGTGATTTGGGGTTATTTTGGAGAAGCTGCAGTTGGAGTAGAGCCATTGTGCCCTCAGGCCGTGTTAACTCTGAAGCCTACTGTCGTCAAATCTGTTTTGAGAGCACCATTAAGGCAAAGGGAGATTGGCGGCTTCTGCGTCACCGCTTTTTTCTTCCAGCTGGGGCTTTAAAAAGTGTTTTTTTGTGTCTGTCTCGTGACCAGTGGCAATCTGAAACTGGAGGCTGTGATTGCATTGTCTGTCTGCTTAACCCAACTCCAAACCGCAGCCACGGGAGCTGCCTTGGGGTTGGTTGCTCTGTGAGTGGTGCGTCAAAATTAGCTTTCCATTAGAAATGGAAAGGAAAAAAAAAAAGGTGGGGGGGGGTAAAAAAAAAAAAAAGAGGAAAAAAAAAAGGAAAGGGAAGAAAAAAGGAAAAGCTTTTCATCTGGTAGTGCCAATTCCTTTTATTATTTTTACTGTTCTTTTTATGATTGTTATTTGTCCTTTTCAAATTTTAAATTTTTCTTGGACTTCATGACGTCCGGAATGAAATTTTAAGGTCGGGAGGTGTGAAATAATCTTTAAACCAAAGGAAAAACTTCCTCCATGGATTTTTTTTTTTTTTTTTTAAATTTTTGTTTGCTGCTCAGCCTCTTGTATAGAGACATCACTCTCGTCTCACCCGAAAAATATTTTGCTGAGGGACCACAAGAAATTTGATGGTGAGGATGCTGATGCTCTCTTACGTTCTTTTCCAGCTCCACAACGGACCGGTGAAGGATTCGAGCTTCCCCGAACCTCCCCGGCGCCCGCATGCCTGTCCCCACGCTCCCATGGGGCTCTGGGCTGGCGTGGACCAGGAGGAGACCAAGAAGCAGGTTTGGCGGCCGCAGTATCGTTGGTTCATCTCCATTTCCTCTTTTTCAAGTCCATCGTGACCGTAAATGAAAGAGTTTCCTGCTCCTCCGACAAAATCTGGGATGGGAATAACACCGGAGGGTTGGAGGAAAAATGGGCTGTGTTCGTGCTGTCAAAAATGCATTAAAAAAAAAAGAAAAAAAAAAAAAAGAGGGGGGAAAAACGGGGAGGGGAAAGGGAAAAAAAAAAGGGAAAAAAAAGAAGAAAAAAAAAAGAACAAACCCCACTTTTATCATTTTTTGGGGTTTAAGGCTGGGAATAGAAAGGTTTCGGCTGTATCGGCACCTCCCAGGCATTGGGATGGGACAGTCGATCTCAAGCACAGATTGCGCTTTGATTTTAATTTTTTTTATTTTAATTTTCATTTTTACTTTTTTATTTTTTTAGTTTGCCTTTTTATATTTCGCCTTTTTTATTTTTATTTTGTCTTTTAAAAAAAAATTTATTCTGTCTTTTTTAAATTTTGCCCTTTTTTATTTTGCCTTGTATTTTTTATTTTGCCTTTTATTTTTTGTTTTGCCTTTATTTTAATTTTTAATTACTTGATTTAATGCCGAGGGCTTCCCAGCCTGTGCCCAGCCTGCTAATCAAAGCGATGCAAAAAAAAAAAAAAAAAAAAACCAAAATTTCCTTTGGATT